>NC_083323.1:75129321-75285492 GCF_963455315.2 Globicephala melas
TAGGTAAAATTCTATGTCAAGATTTGCTTATATTTGATAAAATGCTAAATAGAAATTGTGCAGAAAATTATAATTAAAATAATGAGTCATGAAATACGATTTTTCAAAATGATTCCAAGTGTATTTAGTATTCCACAGCTAAGAGGATATCACACTAATAGGAAGTAGCTTGAGGCAAACTTGAAATCAGGAGTATAATGTAGAACAAAGAAAAACACATTATTCAGTAGAAAACATTCATAAACACAGAAATTTGGAGAAGCCTCTTGGATCTTACATATAAATGCTTTGAAAATGCAAATGCTTGGGGGGATTCAAAGTTCCACCTGAAGGTTCTTACAACTTTACTACAAGGAGGACTGAAAAACCCAAGCACACACACACACATACACATGTATACATTGGTTTGAGCCAAGAATTCTCCTACTTCAGCCTAAATCTCTCTCTCTTTGCTTAATTTTTAATATAGTTGAAGTACACTGTTATGTTACTTTCAGATGTACTATATAATGATTTAACTTTCGCATACATTATGAAATTAACACCATGATAAGAGTCTGGTGATCATGTCTCCACACAAAATTAATACAATAATATTGACCGTATTCCTTATGCTGTATATTATATCCCCATGACTTATTTATTATATAATTGGAGGTTTGAACCTCTTAATCCCCTTCACATATTTCACTCAGCCTCCCACACCCCTCTTTCTGGCAACCTCCGATTCGTCCCCTGTATCTATGACTCTGTATTCATTTTGTTTTGTGTTTGTTTTCTTTTCTAGATTCCACATATAAGTGAGATCATGCAGTATTTGTCTTTCTCTGACTTATTTCTCTTACCATAATACCCTCAAGATCCATCCATGTTTTTGTAAGTTGAAAGATTTCTTTTTTATTGCTGAGTAATATTCTATGTATATATATACCACATCTTCTTTATCCATATATCTATAGATGGACACTTAGGTTGCTTTCATATCTTGACTATTGTAAGCAATGCTGCAAAGAACATTGTAGTGCATATATCTTTTTGATATATGTTAGTGTTTACCTTAACCCTAACCTTAACCTTAATCCTAACTTCACCTCAGATAAGTAGAGGTGAAATTGTTGGATCATATGTTAATTCTATTTTTAAGTTAAGAAAACTCTATATTGTTTACCATAGTGGCTGCACCAATTTACAATCCCAGCAACAGTGCACAAGTGTTCCCAGGTGTAAGGTGATATCTTACTGTGGTTTTGATTTGCATTTACCTGGTGATTAGTGATGTTGAGCTTCTTTTCATGTGTCTGTTGTCCATCTGTATGTCTTCTATGGAAAAATGTCTACTTAGATACTTTTCCTGTTTTGTAATCATGTTTGTTTTTTTGATGTTGAGTTGTATGGATTCTTTATATATTTTGGATATCACCCCCTTATTGGATATATCATTTGCAAATATCTTCTCTCATTAATTAAGTTGCTTTTTCATTTTGTTAGTGGTTTCCTTTGCCATGCAAAAGCGTTTTAGTTTGAAGTAGTCACATTTGTTTATTTTTGCTTTTGTTTCCCAGCCTGAGGAGATATTTTCAAAAACAATATTGCTAAGACCAATCTCAAGGAACATATTGCCTATGTTTTCTTCTAAGAGTTTTAATGGTTGCAGGCCTTACATTTAAATCTTTAATCTATTTTGAGGGTTTATTTTTTTGTTTTGTATGTGGTGTGAGAAAAGTCCAGTTGGATTCTTTTGCATGTAGCTGTTCAGTTTTCCCAGCACCATTTATTGAAGAGGCTGTCTTGTCCACATTGTACATTCTTGCTTCCTTTGTCATAGATTAATTGACCATATAATTGTGGGAATAATTCTGGGCTTTCTATTTGATTCCATTGATCCATGTATCTGGTTTTGTGCCAGTCCCACACTGTTTTGATTACTGTAGATTTGTAGTATATTTGGAACTCAGAAAATGTGATATCTCCAGCTTTTTTCCCCTTCAAGATCACTTTGGCTATTAGCAGTCTTTTGTGTTTCTATAAGATTTTAGAATTATTTGTTCTAGTTCTGTGAAAAATGCCATTTGTACTTTGATAGAGATTGCACTGAACCTGTAGATTGCCTTCAAAAATATGGTCATTTAAAAATATTAATTCTTCTAATTCATCAAAGCAGTACTTCTTTCCCTTTGTTTGTGTCATCTTCAATCTTTTTTATCAATGTCCTACAGCTTTTTGAGAACAAAACTTTTACCTCCTTGGTTAGATTTATTCTTAGGTATTTTATTATTTTTGATGCAATTGTAACTGGGATTGTTTTCTTAAATTCTCTTTTTGATAGTGTTTTATTAGTGTGTAGCTAAGCAACAGATTTCTGTATATTAATTTTGTATTCTGAAAATTTACTCTTTTCATTGATTCTAATAGAATTTTGGTGAAGTCTTTAGGGATTTCTATATATAGTATGTCATCTGAAAATAGTGACAGTTTTACGTCTTCCTTTCCAATTATGAAATTAGATAATCCAACTTTTATTTCTTTTTCTTGTCTGATTGCTGTGGCTAGCACTTCTAATACAATGTTGAATAAAAGTAGATAGAAGGGGAATCCTTGTCTTGTTCCTGATCTTAGAGGAAACGTTTTCAGCTTTTCATTATTGAGTATGATTTTGGCTACAGGTTTGTTGTATATGGCCTTTAATATGTAGAGGCATATTCCCTCTATACCCAATTTTTTAGAGTTTTTTCACAAATGGATGTTGAAATTTGTCAACAGTTTTTCTGTATCTAGTGAGAGGATCATATGGTTTTTATTCTTCAGTTTGGTAATGTGGTGTATCATGTTGATTGATTTGTGAATATTGAACTATCCCTCTATCCCTAAAATAAATACCACTTGATTATAGTGTATGATCCTTTTAATGTATTGTTGAATTTTATTTGCTAGTATTTTGTTGAATTTTTTTCATATATTTTTCATCAGTGATATTGGCCTGTGATTTTCTCTTCTTGTGGTGTTTTTGTCTAACTTGGATATCAGGTTCATGCTGGCCTCATAGGATAAATTTGGAAATGTTCCTTCCTTTTCAATTTTTTAGAATAGTTTGAGAAGTATAAATGTTAACTCTTCTCTAAATGTTTGGTATAATTCACCTGTGAAGATTACTGGATTTCTATTTTGGGAGTATTTTAATTACTGATATTACTTCATTACTGGTCATTGGTCTGTTCATATTTTCTATGTCTTTCTGATTTATAGTTGGGAGATTGTACATTTCTAGGAATTTAACCATTTCTTGTAGGTTGTCCTTTATATTGGTTTATAATTAATTGTTCATAGTAATCTCTTTTGATTATTTATATTTTTGTGGTGTCAGTTGTAACTTCTCTTTTATTTCTGATTTTATTTATTTGTGCCCTATCTCCTTTTTTCTTGATGAATCTGGTTAATGGTTTATGAATTTTGTTTACTTTTCAAAAAATCAGATCTTAGTTTCACTTACATTTTATAATTTTTTTAATACTCTATTTCATTTATTTTTGCTCTGACCTTTATAATTTACTTTCTTCTACTAACTCTGGGTTTTGTTTGTTTTTCTTTTTCTAGTTTCCTTACGTGTGAGGTTAGATTGTTTGAGATATTTCTTGTTTTTTGAGGTAAGCATGTATTACTATAAACTTCTTTCTTAGAAAAACTTTTGCTGCATCCAGTAGATTTTGGATTGCTGTGTTTCCATTTTTGTTTGTCTCCAGGTAATTTTTAATTTCCTCTTTGATTTTTCAGGAAAACATTGTTTAGTAGCCTATGGCTTACCCTCCACTTGTGTGTGTTTTTGCAATTTTTTCTAGTAGCTGATTTCTAATCTCATTTTGCTGTGTTCAGAAAAGATGCTTTAAAGATTTTTATCTTAAATTTATTGAGACTTGTTTTTGGCTTAGCATGTGATATATCCTGGAGAATGTTCCATGTGCACTTGAAAAGAATGTGTACTCTGCTGCTTTTGGATGCAAAGTTGCATATATATCTATTCAGTCTATCTGATCTAATATGTCATTTAAGGCCAATGTTTCCTTATTGAATTTCTGTCTGAATGATCTGTCCATTGATGTAAGTGGAGTATTAAAGTTCCCTACTATTATTGTGTTACTGTCAATTTATCCCTTTATGTCTGTTAATATTTGCTATATGTATTTATGTACTCCTATGTTGGATATATATATATATTTACAACTGTGATATTTACTTCTTAGATTGATCCCTTTATCATTATGTAATGTCCTCTTTGTCTCTTGTTACAGTCTTGTTTTAAAGTCTATTTTACTTGATATAAGTATTGCACACAGTTTTCTCTTCATTTCCATTTACATGGAGTAATTTTTTTGATCCACTCACTTTCAGTCTCTGTGTGTCATTAGATCTGAAGTGAGTCTCTTGTAGGCAACATATATATGTGTCTTGTTTTTTTATCCATTTAGCCCCTCTTTGTCTTTTGATTGAAGCATTTAGTCCATTTACATTTAAAGTAGTTATTGAGGGGACTTCCCTTGTGGTGAAATGGGTAAGAATCCACCTGTCAATGCAGGGGAAACAGGTTCAATCCCTGGTCTGGGAGAATCCCACATGCAGCAGATCAACTAAGCCCATGCACCACAACTACTGAGCCTGTGAGCCAAAACTACTAAGCCTGCACACCACAACTACTGAAACCCACATGCCCTAGAGCCCACAAGCCACAACTACTGAGCCTACATGCTGCAACTACTGAAGCCCATGCACTCTAGGGCCTGCATGCTCCAACTACTGAAGTCTGCATGCCTAGAGCTCATGCTCCGCAACAAGAGAACACACCAAAATGAGAAGCTCATGCATTGCAATGAAGAGTAGCCCCTGCTCACCACAACTAGAGAAAGCCCATGTGCAGCAACAAAAACCCAACACTACCAAAAACAAAACAGAAGAAAAGAAAACAAAATAAAATAAAATAAAGATAAAGTAATTATTGATAAGTATGTATGTATTGACATTTTGTTCATTGTTTTTGAACTATTTTTTGTAGTTATTGTTCCTTTCTTCTTTGTTTGCTCTCTTCTCTTGAGATTTCATGCCTATCTTTAGTATCATTTTTTTTCTTTTATGTGTGCCTTTCTATTATTGGGTGTTGGTGTGTGGTTACCATCAAGTTCATGTATAGCAACCTATATATGGGATTATTTTAAGTTGATAATTTCTAAAGTTCAAACACCTTCTAACCAACTTATATGTATACTCCCCTACCTCAGGTTTAATGTTTTTGACATTATAGTTTACATCTGTTTGTTTTGTGTAACCATTAACTACTTACTGTGAATGAAGATGGTTTTACTACTTTTATCATTTAACCTTATACTAGCTTTATAAGTGATTGATCTATTATTTTACCCTATGTTTTCCTTTATCAGTGAGATTTTTTCTTTTCATAATTTTATGTATCTAGTTATGCCCTTTACTTTTCTGCTTAGAGAAGTCCCTTTAACATTTCTTGTAAAGCCAGTTCATTGATGCTGAACTCTTTCAGCTTTCACTTGTCTGAAAAACTCTATATTGTGCCTTCAAATCTGAATGATAACCATGCCAGTAGAGTATTCTTGGGTTGCAGGATTTTTCCCTTTCATCACTCTGAATATATCATGCCACTCCATTCTGGCCTGCAAATTTTCTGTTAAAAAGTCAGCTGATAGTCTTTTGGGAGTTCCCATGTAAGTAATTATTTGCTTTTCCCTTGCAGCTTTTAATATTCTCTCCTTAACTTTAATTTTTTGCCATTTTAATTGTAATGTGTTTTTGTATGGCCCTCTTAGGGTCCATCTTGTTTGGCACTCTTGTTTGGGACTGCTTCCTGAACGTGGATGCCTGTTTCCTTCCCCAAATTAAGGGAGTTTTCAGCTATTATTTCTTCTAATTAGTTCTCTGCCCAATTCTCTCACCATTCTCCTTCTGACACCCTCATAATGCAAATGTTAGTATATTTGATGTTATTCCAGAGGTCTCTTTAACTATCCTCTTTTTTAAACATTCTTTTTCACTTTTTTCTGTTCAGTTTCAGTGATTTCCACTACCTTGTCTTCAAGCTCACTGATCCATTTATCTGTATCATCTAATCTACTGTTGATTTTTTTTCTAATGTATTTTTTTTATTTCAGTTATTGTATGCTGCAATTCTGCTTGGTTCTTCTTTATAATTGCTAACTCTCTGTTAAACTCTCACTGTATTCATCCATTCTTCTCTCAAGTTTGTTGAGCATTTTAATCATGATTACCTTGAACATTTATGGGTAAACTGTTTATTTCCAAGCTGTTTATTCTTTTCCTGAGATTTTTGTCTTATTCCTTCATTTGGAATATTCCTTCCTTCATCCTGTCTCTTTGTTTTGCCTAATTCTCTGTGTTTATGTCTATGTATTAGGTAGGTTGGTTATGTTTTGTAACCTTGGAGAAGTCACCTTATGTAGGAGACATCTTATGAGGCACCCAGCACAATTCCCTCTCATGAAAGAGCTATATTATCTAGGAATACCTCCTATGTGAGCTGCATAAGACCTCTGTTGTGGTGGAGTCAATTACTATGGGCACGCTGATAGGCAGAGCTGGCTCCCAACTTGCTTTGCTTCCAGGCCCTGCCTTGTACATTGACTGTCAGCCTGCAGGTGGGCAGGGCAAGGCCCCAGAATGGATCAGCCCAATTTTCTGTTCAATTCCTCTCCCAGTAGAGTCATTTGTCTACCTGGTGCTAACTTTTATGATACAAAGAAAGAAAGATCAGTGTAGGCAGGAGGAGGAGAGTGATTTATCAAAAATCAGTTTTGTAATGAACATTTCAGAGCAATGTGAGTTATTTGGAGAAATTTGGGGAAAGGAGTTATTGACTGAAATGTTCTGAGGTAGGGTTCTCTAGAATGAAGCATGAGGAATGTTGCTAGTGGTGGGGTTATAAACTGGACTCTTGGAATATTCTGCTTGCCCAATACTAAAAAAATGAGTACTCTGTAGATTCTCTTTTGCTTTGGATTATGTGTCCTTAAATGTTACATATTGTCACACTTAAATTCCATGAGGCCAGCTACAATGAGACTTACAGTGATTATGAATTCATGTATTGAAAAAATATTTCATGTTTGTGATGATTTTTTCTAAGGCATCTTGCATAAAATTTCAGTTGTCCAAAAATAGCATGTGCTTTTTAATTTTGGCAGCTGATGTTTTTCCCTAATCCTGGGATTAGAAGTTGTACAGTAACCTCTGGAGAGAGTAACACTATCGCTTTAACCTTAGAAATATTATTTCAAAGGGATGCTTGTGGTCAGGTCTAAACAAGAGCCTTGGTATATTTCTTTGGACCCTTAGTCCATGCAAAAGGACTGACTATGTTAAAGTAGATACTTCTGGATAAAATAAAAATGGAAATAGAATTAGAAAAAGTAATAGGAGAGAGGGGATCACAAATGATGGTGCAGGAGAATGTGAAGCTCACCTCCGCCCCACAAACACATCAAAAATACATCTACATGTGGAATAATTCTCATGGGAAATTAATTGAAAACAGGCAGAACTTCTAAACAACCAAAGCTTCAAGAAATATCTCCACATAAATGAGTAGGACAGAAAAAAAGGCATCAGGTTGGAACCTGAGCTCCTGGGAGGGATCTGTAAGAAAGAGAAGGTCTGCACAGGTGGGCCCTCACTCTGGGAAGTGAGCAGGTTGAGCCACAATCTTGGCATCCCAGTCCTGGGGTCCTGAATGGAGGAGACAAGACACCTTTCCTGCTGGAAAATCCACTGAGAGAGACAGAAGTATTGGAGAAGCATAGACTCTATTTGTGTGGGGTGCACTCATGCTGGCTTGCCACAATCAGAGTGGAGAGAGACTTGCACTGGCAGCTGCTGCCTCTAAACATTTCCCAATCTGGATGGGCTAAAACCTCAGCCCCGCTCGCTCCACACCACAGCCAGGTATGAGATCAGGGCAAAGACTCAGTCTAGCTACATTGAGACAGGCCAGGGTTCCTGGGGTGTGATCTGGGTGGACCATGTAGGACATTGTCAGTGTGCACACGGAGCAGTGAATGGAACCACAGTAACCTTGTCAGTGCTTGCACTGGGTGGTGCCACAAGAGCACGCAGTAGCTGAGCAGTGAATCTTGGGCAATAGGTCCTAGGAGAGGACCCATCTAACTATGCAGAGACAGCCTGGGGAGACAGGGGTGTGGTCAGTGTCAAGAGCCGTTACAGCAAACTCAAGTACACAGTGGTTCTGTCCCAGCAAGAGCACCCTGGGTCTGCCCTTTCCACACTACAGCTTAGCACAGACAGTCCAGGGAGAAGACTGTCACAGAGGCAGGCAAAGTCTCAGAGGAGAGTGGAACCACTTCAATTCCTACAGCCACAACACCTTGACTGCCAGCCCTAGCCTACTCCTAGACATCACAACCCTGCACTAGATCTGGGACGACCACAGCAGAGAAACAGAAATGACCATGGGCTTCTTCTGAGTGGAACTAGGGACACCTACCAGGCAGCACACAGGTCCTCTGTGATCACAAAGCAGAGAGGAATTCTTACGTCCTGCACAGTATCTAGATATGCCACAACAACCACACCTCCTATCAAGAGGACAATGGCGAGAAAACTCTGAGTAACAACCTGGCTGACATCCATATCAAAAGCAATCCTTGCACAAAAAACATGGGACACAGTCTGCACAGGGATGCTCCAACATAAAAATACCCCAGGGATTCCCTAGTGACGCAGTGGTTGATAGTCTGCCTGCTGATGCAGGGGACATGGGTTCATGCCCCAGTCCGGGAAGATCCCACATGCTGCGGAGCAGCTGGTCCCATGAGCCATGGCCACTGAGCCTGTGCATCTGGAGCCTGTGCTCTGCAACAGGAGAGGCCACAGCAGTGAGAGGCCCACATACTGCAAAAAAAAAAAAAAAGAAAAAGAAAAAAGAAAAAATCATCAGGACCACAATAAACAATTGTTTCTCCTGAATTCATATAGATGTAGAAAGTTAAGTAAAATGAAAAAGTAGGAGAACTAGTCCCAACTAAAAGAACAAGAGAAATTCCATGAAAGAACAAATAGAGAAAGAGAGCTCACCAGTCTACTAGATGCTGAGTTCAAAATGGAGGTAATAAAAATGCTAACTGAATAAAGAAAGATTATCAATAGAAATGCAGATCACGGTAACAAGAAACTAGAAACTATAAAGATGAACCAATCACAAATAGACAATTCAATTGCTGAGATAAAAAAAATCTAGAAACAATGAGTAGCAGACTAAATGAATAAGTGATCTGGAAGATAGAATAATGGAAATCATCCAATCAGAACAGCAGACAGAAGGGCAAACTTTAAAAATTAAAACAACATATGAGATCTATGGAGTAATATAAAATGTGCCAACCTATGCATAATAGGGGTTCCATAAGGAGGAGAGAGAGAAGGGGATCGGAAAAGTATTTGAAGACATTATGGCTGAAAATTTCCCAAAACTAAAGTAGGTACAGGAAATACAGAGGGTTTCAAACAAGATAAATCCAAACAGATCAACACAAAGACACGTCATAATTAAAACAGCAAAAGTTAAAGATAAAAAGAGGATTCTAAAAACATCAAGAGGAAAAACAAAAGTCAGCAACAAGAGCATCCTCATAAGGCCATCAGCTAATTTTTCTGCAGAAACTTTGCAGGCCAGAAGAAGCCTGGTATATTCAAGGCATGAAGGGAGAAGGGAGAGAAAGGAGAGGCATGATATATTCAAAGTCCTGAAAGGGAAAAACATACAACCTAGGATGCTCTACCCAGCAGTTTATGAATTACAATAGGAGAGATAAAGAATATCTCAGACAAGCAAAAACTAAGAGCTGAGCAATACTCAATCTACACTAAAAGAAATATTAAAAGGTCTTCTCTAAATAAAAAAGGAGCAAGAATCTACAGGAAAGGGAAAAATCACAATAGGAAAGGCAAATGTATAAAATAATTGAATATCACTTAAGCCAATATGTAGATCTGAAAAAATTTTTAATTGTAAAAGTGATTATAACTAAAATAAACAGTAAAAGGATAAAAATGAAGATATAAGATAGCACATTAAAATCACAAAATGTGAGGAAGGGGAGAATAAAAAGGTACATCTTTTAGAATGTGTTTGTACTTGAATAACTATCAGTTTAAAGCAGTAGATACAGTCATTGGTCAACATACTTGTACTCCATGATAACCAAAATTCAAAAACATATAATGGATTAAAAAAAAAAAAGGAAAGGAACTCAATCATACTACAAAAGAAAATTGTCAAACCACAAAGAGACAAATAAAAAGAAGACATGAACAAAGAACTACAAAAACATGGAAATAAGTACATACCTATCAATAATTGCTTTAAATGTCAATGGATTAAATGGTCTGATCAAAAGTCATAGAGTGAAAGAATGGATAAAAAACAAGAACGTACAATATTCTCCCTATAAGAGACTACTCTGGGGTGAAAGACACACACAGACTGAAAGTGAGGGGATGGAAAAAGATATATCACGCAAATGAAAATGACTGAAAGTGAGGGGATGGAAAAAGATATATCACGCAAATGAAAATGACAAGAAGGTATTAGTAGCAATACTCATATCAGACAAAATAGACATTAAAACAAAGGCTATACGAAAAAACAAAGAAGGGCATTATATAACAATAAAGGATCAATACAAGAAGAAAATATTGCAATCATTAATGTATATGCACCTAATATAGAAACACCTAAATACACAAAACAAATACCAACAGATATAAGGGGAGAAACTGACAATAATACAATAAGAGTAGGAGATTTTAACACCCCAATGACATCAATGGACATATCATACAGACAGAAAATTATTGAGGCAACAGAAGTCCTAAATGACACAATAAGCTATTTGGACTTAATTAATATCTATAGGGTACTACATCTAAAAAAAACCCAGAATACACATCCTTATCAAGCATGCATAGAACATTCTCCAGGATAAAACACATATTAGGTTACAAAAAAGCCTCAACAAATTTAAGAGGATAAAAATTATTCCAGGTATCTTTTCTGATCACAATTGTGTGAAGCAATAAATCAACCACAGAAAGAAAAATCGAAAAAGAATGAACAAATGGAGACAAACAACTTGCTACTAAAAAACACTGGGTCAATGATGAAATCAAAATAGAAATCAGAAAATATCTTGACACAAACGGAAATGAAATCACAACCTTACAAAATCTATGAGATGCAGCAAAAGCAGTTCTAAGAGGGAAGTTCATACAGGCCTTCCTAAGAAACAAGAAAAATCTTAAATAAACAACCTAAGCTATCACCTAAGACAATTAGAAAAAGTAGAACAAACAAATCCCAAAGTTAACAGAAAGAAGGAAATAATAAAGATCAGAGAGGAAATAAAAGAGATCCACAAAAAAGTAGAAAAGATTGATAAAACCAAGAGTTGGTTTTTAAAAATATAAACAAAATCGACAAACTTCTAGCTAGGCTGACCAAGAAGAAAAGAATGACGGCCCAAATTAAAAAAAAAAAAAAAAAAAAAAAAAGGAAAGGGGAGAAATAACAACTTATACCACAATAATACAAAAAAACCAAACAAACATAAGAAAATACTATGAAGAGTTACATGCCAACAAATTGGACATCAAGAAGAAATAGACAAATTTCTAGAAACATACAGTCTGCAAAGACTGAGACAAGAAGAAACAAATAACCTGAACAGACTGATCACTAGAAGTGAAATATGGAATGTGTAATTTAAAAAATGTGGGAATTCCTTGGCAGTTCAGTGGTTAGGACTTTGCAATTTCACTGTCAAGGGCATGGGTTCAATCTCTGGTTGGGGAACTAAGATTCCACAACCCACATGGTGTGACCAAAACAAACAAACAAACAAATAAATAACAACAACAAAACTCACTGTAAACAAAAGTCCAGGACCAGATGACTTCACTGGGGAATTCTGCCAAATATACAAAGAAGAACTTATATCCATCCTTCATAAAGTATTCCAAAAAATTGAAGAGGAGAGACCACTCCTAAATTCATTCTATGAAGCCATCATCACCCTGATACCAAAACCAGACAAAGCCACTACACAAAAAGAAAATTACAGGCAAACCTCTTTGATGAATATAGATGCAAAAATCCTCAACAAAATATTAGCAAACCAAATGCAACAATACATAAAAAGAATCATACATTATGATCAAGTTGGATTTGTTTCAGAGTCCCAAGGATGATTCAACACAGGCAAATTAATCAATGTGATACACCACATTAAGAAAAGGAAAGACAAAACCCACAAGATCATCTCAATAGACACAGAAAAAGCATTTGCCAAATTCAACATCCATTTATGATAAAAATTCTCATCACAGTGGATATACAGGAAATATATATAAAACTAATAAAGACCATTAACAGCAAATCTACAGCCAACTTAATAATCAAAAGTGAAAAGCTGAAAGCCTTCCCACGAAATTCAGGAATAAGACAACGCTCCCCACTCTCACTGTTTCTATTTAATATAGTATTACAATTCTTAGCCTCAACAATTAGACAAGGAAAAGAAATAAAAGTATCCAAATTTGAAGGGAAGAGTTAAAAGTATCACTCTTTGCAGATGACGTGATACTGTATACAGAGAATCCTAAAGTTTCCACACAAATACTATTAGAATTAATAAATTCAGGAAGGTAGAAGGATACAAGATTAATATACAGAAATCTGTTGCATTTCTCTTCACTAATGATGAAATATGGATAAGAGAAAGTAAAAAAGGAACCATGTAAAATAATATTAAAAAAAAATACCTAGGAATAGTTAACCAAGGTGGTGAAAGTTCCATATGCTGAAAAGTATAAAACATTGATGAATAAAACTGAAGATGATACAAAGAAATGGGAAGAGAGCCCATGCTCTTGAATTGGAAGAATTAAGATTGTTAAAATGGCCATACTACCTAAAGTAATATGTAGAATTAATTCAATCACTAACAAAACACTCATGACATCTTTCACAGAGCTAGAACAAGTAATCCTAAAATACATATGGAACCACAAAATACACACACTTACCAAAGTAATCCTGAGGAAAAAGAACAAGGCTGTAGGTATCAATCATTCAGACTTATGACTATACTACAAAGTTACAGTAAGCAAAACAGTGTGGTATTGGCACTAAAATAGATGTGCAGATCAATGAAACAGAATAGACAGCCCAACAAAAAAACCCATGCACCTACAGTCAAATAATCTATGACAAAGTAGGCAAGAATATACAATGAAGAAAAGAGTCTCTTCAACAAGTGGTTTTGGGAATGGACAGCTATGTGTAACACAATGAAATGAGAACACCCCCTCATACCATATAAACAACAAAAACTCAAAATAGTTTAAAGACCTAAAATAAGGTATTCCTTATTTTAGAAAAGAATTCCTAGAAGAGAACATAGGTAAAACATTTTTAGACATAAAATTGTAGCAATATTTTCTTAGTCTCCCAAGGCAAAAGAAATAAAAGCAGAGGCTGTATTTTCTCTACTGAATTTTCTTGCCTACTTTGTCATAGGTTAGGTGACCAAGGGGTGTGGGTTTATCTCTGGGCTTTCTATCCTGTTCCACTGATCTATATTTCTATTTTTGTGCCAATACCATACTGTCTTGATTACTGTAGCTTTGTAGTGTAGTCTGAAGTCAGGGAGCCTGATTTCTCTAGCTCCATTTTTCTTTCTCAAAATTGCTTTGGCTATTTGTGGTCTTTTGTGTTTCCATACAAATTGTAAAGTTTTTTGTTCTAGTTCTGTGAAAAATGCCATTGGTAATTTTTTAGGGATTGTATTGAATCTGTAGATTGTTTTGGGTAGTATAGTCATTTGCACAATATTAATTCTTCCAATCCAAGAACATGGTATATCTCTCCATCTGTTTGTGTTCTGTCTTTGATTTCTTTCATCAGTGCCTTATAGTTTTCTGCACACAAGTCTTTTGCCTCCTTAGGTAGGTTTAATCCTAGGTATTTTATTCTTTTTGTTGTAATGGTGAATGGGATGGTTTCCTTAACTTCTCTTTCTGATCTTTTGTTGTTAGTGTATAGGAATGCAAGAGAGTTCTGTGTATTAATTTTGTATCCTGCAACTGTATCAAATTCATTCATTAGCTCTAGTAGTTTTCTGATGCAATCTTCAGGATTTTCTATGTATAGTATCATGCCATCTGCAAACAGTGACAGTTTTACTTCTTCTTTTCCAATCTGTATTCATTTTATTTCTTTTTATTCTCTGATTGCCATGGCTAGGAATTCCAAAACTATGTTGAATAAAGTGATGAGAGTGGAATCCTTGTCTTGTTCCTGATATTAGAGGAAATGCTTTCAGTTTTCCACCATTGAGTATAATGTTTGGTGTGGGTTTGTCATATATATAAGTTGTACTGGGAAAACTGGACAGCTGCATGTAAAAGATTGAAATTAGAACACACCCTAGCACCATACACAAAAATTAACTCAAAATGTAGTACAGACCTAAATGTAAGGTCACACCCTATAAATCTCTTAGAAGAAAACATAGGTAGAAGACTCTTTGACATAAATTGCAAGATGACCTAATAGCAAGATGTATTTTGACCCACCTGCTAGAGTATTGAAAATAATAACAAAACTAAACAAATGAGGGGCTTCCCTGGTGGTGCAGTGGTTGGCAGTCCGCCTGCCGATGCAGGGGACGCGGGTTCGTGCCCCGGTCTGGGAGGATCCCACATGCCGCGGAGCGGCTGGGTCCGTGAGCCATGGCCGCTGAGCCTGCGCGCCCGGAGCCTGTGCTCCGCTACGGAAGAGGTCGCAGCAGTGAGAGGCCCGTGTACCGCAAAAAAAAAAAAAAAAACTAAACAAATGAGATCTAAGCTTTTAACTTAAAATTTTTTGCACAACAAATGAAACCATAAAAAATACAAAAAGACAACCCTCAGAATGGGAGAAAATATTTGCAAATGAAGCAACTGATAAAGGATTAATCTCCAAAATATGCAAACAGCTCATGCAGCTCAATACCAAAAAAAAAAAAATAACACAAACAACCCAATCAAAAAATGGGCAGAAGACCTAAATAGACATTTCTCCAAAGAAAACATACAGATGGTCTAGAGGCACATGAAAAGATACTCAATGTCACTAATTATTAGAGAAATACAAATAAAAACTACAATGAGTTATCACTTCACATCGGTCAGAATGGCCATCATCAAAAAATCTACAAACAATAAATGCTGGAGAGGGTGTGGAGAAAAGGGAACCCTCTTGCACTGTTGGTGGGAATGTAAATTGATACAACCACTATGGAAAACTGTATGGAGGTTCCTTAAAATCTAAAATTAGCACTACCATATGACCCAGCAATCCCACTACTGGACACATACCCAGAGAAAACCAAAATTCAAAAAGATACATGCACCTCAATGTTCATTGCAACACTATTTACAATAGCCAGGACATGGAAGCAACCTAAATGTCCTTCAACAGAAGAATGGATAAAGAAGATGTTGTACATATATAAAATGGAATATTGCTCAGCCATTAAAAGAAACAAAACTGGGTCATTTGTAAAGACGTGGATAGACCTAGAGACTGTCATACAGAGTGAAGTAAGTCAGAAAGAGAAAAACAAATATTGTATACCAATGTATATATGTGGAATCTAAAAAAAATGGTATCGATGATCTTATTTGCAAAGCAGAAATAGAGACACAGACGTAAAGAAAAAGCATATGGATACCAAGGGGGGTGATGGGATGAATTAGGAGATGGGGATTGACATATATACATTATTGATACTATGTATAAAATAGATAACTAATGAGAACATAAAAATAAATAAGTAAATAAATAGAATCCATTACAAAAAAAAAGAATTGAAAGTAAAAAATAAAAAGAATTAAAAGCAAAAAATATTTTTGTTTAAACGGGACTGAATCAAATTTAAAAGCATTTGCATAGCAAAGGAAGCCATCAACAACACAAAAAGACCACTTACAGAATGGGAGAAAATATCTGTAAATGATGCAGCCAACAGGGTTTAATATCCAAAATATACAAACAGCTCAGATAACTCAATATAAAAAAAAAATAAAAAATTAGGCAGAAGACCTAAATAGATATTTTTACAAAGAAGACATACCAATTGCCAACAAGCACATGAAATGATCTTCAACGTTGGTAATTATTAGAGATATACAAATCATAACCACAATGAGATACCATCTCCCACCAATCAGAATGGCTATCATCAAAATGTCTGCAAATATTAAGTTCTGGAGAGGGTGTGGAGAAAAGGGAACCATCCTATATTGTTGGTAGAATTGTGAATTGGTAGAGTCACTATGGAAAATAGTATGGAGGTTCCTCAAAAAACTAGAGTTCATATGATCCAGTAATTCTACTCCTGGATATATATCCAGAAAAAAAAAAAAAATGAAAAGAATGAAAGCCCTAATTCAAAAAAGATACACATACCACTATGTTCATATCAGTACTATTTATAATAGCCAAGACATGGAAACAACCCAATTGTCCATCAACAGGCAATTGTCTTAAAATATGGTGTGTGTCTTTGTGTGTGTATATATATATATATATATATATATAAATATAAAATATATATATATGTATATGTATATATCTGCAGTGGAATATTACTCAGCTATAAGAAAGAATAAAATATTGCCATTTATAGCCATATGGATGGACCTGAAGAATATTATACTTAGAGAAAGACAAATACTATATGATATCATTTATATGTGGAATCTAAAAAATAATATAAATAAATATATGTACAAAACAGAAAAAGACACACATACATAAAAAACTTACGGTTACCGAGAGAGGGAGTGGAGGAGGGGCACATTAGAAGTATGAGATTAACAGATACAAAGTACTATACATAAAAGAGACAAGCAACAAGAACTTACTGTTTGGCACAGGGATTTATATTTAATATCTTATAATAACTTAAAATGGAATATAATTAGAAAAAATAGCTGAATCACTATGCTATACACTTGAAACTAACACAATTTTGTAATTCAACTATATTTCAATTTTTAAAAAAGTAAAAAAAGAGAAACTGCAATGGAGTTTGACTCTCTCAGGCTTCCCCCTTTGAAATTATCACTAATGTGTGCACTAAAAGAAAACCGTTTATCCAAGGACCTATAGTGAACTCTGTACTTTCTTACATAGTTATTAAAGTAATATTTCTCTTATTGGTGTGTTCAGAAATATTTGCCCATTTCCAGACTTTCATTTGTAACCCTACCATGGCTGAGAACAGCCATCTGGAAGGGTTCTTATTAATTATGAAGACCCAGGTTCCTGTCTGACATTGCTCACAGGGTTGTCTGTTGTGACTAATTACTCCTTTGACATTTTGCACCGTATGAAATAATGATTCACTTCCTTCTTGTTAGAGAATGTTTGCCAAGCATTTCTCTATGAAGTTTCTGATTCCCAGCTCATTCATTCAAAAATTATATATGTACTAAATTTTGGTTCTGAGAAGATGTCCCTCCAGAAGACCACTAAGATCCTTAGAAACCATACTGCCCAATTACAAGTGTCTGCAAGTCATGCCGTTACATCTTTTTGTGCTCTTAACAAAGGTTTACAATCACACTTTTGGGTGTTTACAATCACAGTTTTGGGTCACCTTTATCTGGAAACCATGTTTTCCTAATAGCACCCTGGATTTAATCTCTGCCCTGATGCACTTTCTTACTTTGAAACTATTTTTTTAGAAGAGATGGAATAAAACAGTTTTATTTTCTAACTCAGCAAGTTTTGACTCCTTTATATTCTTTAAATTCCTCATAATGAGTGAATAATTACTTCTTTATATCATTTCTTTCTGTCTGCACCTAATGATTAGCAAATAAAAGAAACCAGCTGACACTTTTGACATTCTGTCTGGAAATTTCCTCAGCCAGATCCATCATTTTATTAGATGAAATTTCTATTTTTCATATTACCTCAGGTGACAGTTTTACTGTACTTTCTACCACTATGCAATAAGGAATGTTCAAGATGGCTTCTTCACTCACATGTTAGGCACCTGAGCTGGATGGCTGGAATAGCACAGGTTGGTTGAGCTTTTTTTCCTCTTCCTTATGGTTTTTCCACAAGGGGAAGTTTGACTTCCTCATACCGCAGTAAGGCAGGCTTATGTGACAACTCTTTTCCCCTAGTGAAAATATATCAAGAGACAGGAATTGGAAGCTACCAGTTTCTTGAGGCCTGGGCCTAGAAACTGCCACAGAATCATTTCGACTATGTTCTTACTTGTCAATGCAGAGAACCCACCCTGTTTTGAGAGTAGGGAACATAGACCTCTCAGAGGTTCAAGTGTCAAAGAATTTGCAGCTATCTCTAATCTACCATATTTAAACTATGCTCTGCCTTCTTCACTTCACTGAGTTTCAGAGGCCTGTATCCATCAATGTAATCATCAGTTCCAGTGAATGTCTCAAAAGCATCTGGTCATGTCAAAAATCAAACTTACTCTTTCTCTGGTGTTTCCAGGGGAGTGAAGGGCTCTGTCACTTACTAAACACCTGGAGATGATCTTTGACACTTCTCACACACATTTTATGCAATGCATCACCAAGTCCTTATAACTTTACCTTATACTATCACTATTTGCTATTTTTAATCTATTAAGAATCCATTCTAGAACTTGAATTTCTTGATAATGATTTATCATTCAGATGTAAAAGAAGTGTGAAAAATTAACTTTCCCCTTGTCAGAATTGCCTATTTCTTATTTACAAATCCAAATTCAGCAAGGATCTACATATTCCTCCCTCCCCACTTTAGTTAAAAGCTGTATAATTTTAATTAATGTCATCATTTGGACATTGAAAATATACTTTGTAATAGAGTTTACATAAAGCTTTAAGATATATGACTTTGCCAGTTTCAGAAGGTGTGCTTTCTGACTCTGAACTGTACCATTGAAGTTATGTGATTTTAAGGCATGACCTCAATTTAACTCTTTATTTAGTTAATTTCTTTCATTAATTTGTTATTCAGCTCAATTTTTTTCCCCTTTGGTCTTAGGAATGCATTGAACTAAACTTACTTCTGGTAATGGAGGGGAGATGAACCATCTTATACTTAACTTTAATCTCCCTTCCTTTTCCGAAATACATTCATTATCAAGCTGAGGTCTAATTTTTGATCTCTGATCTAGACTTTCCTCTATCATGGATATGCACTGCCTTCTAACTCTTATGGAGCAGGAATATCTCATCTGCTATTAGGCTTGACAAATCCTTAATATACCAGTTCACAAAATGGAACTTTCTAAGTTTGAAAGAAATTAAATACTAAGCATGCACATGCAAGTGTGTTTGTGTACATATACATACACAAACATAAAATTGGCTTAGGATATTAAAAAGTCTCATTTATTTGTTGTTTAAATTTATAAAATACTATAGACTCATCACAAAAATAATAATTACCACTATCAAGTGCTTATTTTGTGTCAAAAACTCACACAATATTGCAATATCTTTATTATGCTGCTATTTTTACAAATGGAAAAAAAAACTTATTCTCAGACTTTAAACAACTTTTACAGGTTACATTGTAAATAGTGATCTGGGAAGGTCTTTAGGGTGGAGCTCTTTTCACTATACAACACAGAGTCCCATAAAATCGTAGAGCATTGTTTGTGTTTCTGTCATACATATCTCACAATCTGCCATGTACTTAAGTCATTTGTACACATGCTACAAAATTCTACTGCATTTTGTAGTTTAATAGCTCTTTCACCCTGGAAAAGTTACTTAAATTCCCTGTTCCTCACTTCCCACATATGTAAAGTGAAGGGGCTGAGCTAGAAGGTCTCTTTGGGTTCCAGTGTTCTACAATTTCTGTGACTGTGAGCTCCTTTGAATAAAGTATTTATTCATCTTGTATTACCTACAAAATATAGTCAAGTGCGTTATACCTAGTATCTACTCTATAAATGTTTATTGAATGAAGTGGGTCAGTCTTATAATGTTTTAATAATTAGCATTTAGAGTTAGAAATCCTATAAATAAATTCATTTATTTTCATCACTTGTTCAGTTGAACAAATACAGCCTATTAGGTACATTATTGTAAAAAGAAATAAATTATAATCTCTGCCCTCAAAGAGCTTCCATTTTACAATATAGTTTTGATTATTTTTACACATAATAACTCATATGAATTTCAAAAAAATTATTCAAGGAAGATTTTATTACCATTATTTTAATTTAGAATATGAGAAAACTAAGGCCTGGAAAGATTAATTGATTAGCCTATGATAACATAAGTAGTGAACAAAGAGGCCTGAATTTGTACTCTTGATATTTGATTCAAAGTCCAACAGTCTTTCCAGTGTAATTTTATGTTCTCTAATATTTCGATGATCAGAAAGAAACAGTTTGACTGAAATAAGCACAGTGGGCTGAGGACTGGGAAACAACCATACTTAGGGGAATGCAAAACAGAATAAAGTACAGTCAGGGAAGGTTCAGAATGACAATAAAATAGTGTCAGGAAGAATGGGATGGTAGGAGTTCCAAAACAAAATACCAGTCACCAATTTGACAAGGGAGACTGTTAATAATTCTTGGACTACTGATGATACACAATGATGATCACAGATCTAAAGAGGAAGTGAATATTTGAAAAAAAAATCCTTCAGACATCTGAAAGGTTAGAGTTATAGAAATCATTAGAAAAGTTAGCCAGTGAGCTTGAGATTTCTTCAAAGGTGAATGGAAATATAAGAGATGAACCCTGAGGATATTATGCTTAGTGAAATAAGACAGTAACAGAAGGAAAAATACTGCATGATTCTACTTATATGAGGTATCATATAAGTATTTATTTATTTAGTATTTATATAGTATTTCTATGAGTCAGATTTATAGAAAGAGAGAGTAGAATGATGGTTGCCAGGGGCTGCAGGGAGATGGAAGTAAATACTTGCTACACAATGAGTAAAAAAAAACATTCAGTTTTGCAAGATTAATAAGTTCTAGGGGGTCTTCTGTACAACATTATGCCTATAGTTATTAATATTGTATTGTACACAAAATTTTGTTAAAAGGATGCATCTTATGTTAAGTGTTATACTTTAATAAAACTATGTTAGAGTGAATATAAGGTAAGTAAATTATGTAATATAAATTTACTTGTTTAGGATGTTTTCAGTAATTTTCTCTAAAGTTTAAGCCCAAATTATTTAAAATTTCTTATTCATCTAAAGTCATGCTGAGATTTGGACACACACAAAAAAGAACAAAGAGGTAAAGAGTAAAGGAGGAAAAAGTCAGCACAAAACTTTCACTTGAATAAGGTGGTCAGCTGTCAGTAAATCAAGAGAAACAGTGCAGCAAAAGACCTGGGAAGGGTTAGGAAGAACCAACAACAAGAATGGAATTTGACAGTGGAGCAAGTTCTTTACTGAGACAGCTGTGCCTTTTATTCTTCCCACCTGATGGCTAGTTTTATTTGATCCTGCATACATCAAAAGGAAAAGGAAGTACAGAGATAAGAACAGTTCTTAACCCCACATCTTAATAATAACCATTTTTCAAACAGAAGTTCTCAGAGAACCAATGCCATATCTCGTACACTTGTTTTGTTCTTAGCCAATAGGATACTCTAGTGATCACAGAAAAAAAATTTTTTTTCTTCTGGAGCCATATGAAAATAGAAGGGTTTCTCCTTTAGGTAGAATAATGATGAGGAATGATGCTATGTAAGGGCAGGAAGTAAAGATGATTCTTCTTTAAATTCCTGAATACATTTATCCTTCTCTGATTTGAAAGTGAAGCTTAATAGGTGAAGAAAATGAAAAACACTGTTGATTTGTTTCATACCTATTTACTTGAATCTATACTTTGAGAATAAATAAATTTTCCCAAAGAGGGAGATAAATCTATTCAATCACCATGCTGAAGGAGCTTATAAATTAATAAAAATCCTCTCTTGATATTACTTATTACTTGATTCTATTGAAATTGTTTTAATAAAAACAATACATAATAAGACAATTCCCAGTCAATGACAACTATTTCTGGACTTCTTCCCCATTTTCCTCCACACCTGAAAGTTTGTAAATTACCACTAACTTAAAACCTAGTTTGAGAGTTCTAGTAAAGGACCACTCAACATTAACTATAAAAATAAGTATGGGTCCATTTGAGCAGAGTTTAAAGGAAAATTATATTGGTCTTATTAAGAATCAGAAGATAGTCTTAATGAGAATGAGTTAGCAGACATAAAAAGAAATTTTAAAATGCTTCCAGCTCTCCTTTCCATCTCTTTTTGGCTGGATTTTTTTCTGTGTTACTCTGCTTTGAGGACAACTCAGAATTTATGGGCTCTAGGCAAAATTTTAGCTGTGTGTGTAGTGAGTTGGAGAAAAAGAAAGGAACGTTAGAAATGGTAAGAATAAAAAACATTTTTTCCAAGTATATCCATGTTCCTTTAAAGATACTGACAGAGTTATCTTTGCAGAGAAAATTATAAAAAAGTCAAAGACTTATTTTGTATAAGCCTGAGATATATAGCCTTACTACATAAATAACCTGGGGTTATTACTAACATAACTCAGTCACAGACCAGGTTTAATATTTTAAAGCAACAACAGTGTATTATCTGTGTTGAATATCACTGTTCTTCAATTACTTCTATGGATTTTTTCTTGAGTTTTTATTAGTTTGTTTTGTTTTTGTCAGCAAGGTTAGAAAAAAATAGACCTAACTAGTTCTAAGTCTGTTATTGACTTAGCACTTATTTTTATTTTGTTATTTAAAATTTTCATGCTTTAGCTTCCACATTTATAAAAGTGAAAAAATTGATGTCATTTTATTGTACAAGGATTGCAAAAACACTTAAAATGTCCTGCACCAAATAAGATATCTGAGCAAATGGATATATGAACATAAATAATATTGCTAACAATTATTCAGACCAAATGTCATTTGAAAATATGACTTATATGAAGGAGGAAAATTGTAACTCCACTTAGTTGATGGTAGAAGGATCAAAATTGACAGGATATCATCTTGCCTGGTCCACAAATTTTCAATGCAATTGTGAATTTTAAGAATATCTTTTATTCTATGAGGCCCACATTACCATAAGAATGAAACAAAGACATTACAAGAAAAGATAATTACATATCAATATCTCTAATGAATATGAACACAAAAATCCTCAACAAGATTTTAGCAAATTGAATCCAACAATGTATAAAAAGAATTATACACCACAACTAAGTGGGATTTATCCTAGATATGCAAGACTGGTTGAACATTAAAAAAATCAATTAACGCAATTAATCACATTAACAGACTAAGAAAAAAAAGAAAAATTACATGATCATATCAATAGATGCAGAAAAAAGCATTTGACAAAATCCAATACTCATTCATGATAAGAGCTCTTAGTGAAATAAGAATAGACGGAACGCTCTCAATTTGATAAAGACAATCTACAAAATATCTACAGCTAACATCATACGTAATGGTGAGAAACCTGAAGCTTTCCCACTAAGATCAGGTACAAGGAAAAGATAACTCTTCTCACCATCCCTTTTCAACTTTGTACTGGAAGTCCTCGTTAATGCAATGAGGCAACAAAAGATAATAAAAGCTATACAGATTGGGAAGGAAGATGAAAAACTGTCTTTGTTCACAGATGACATGATCATCTATGTAGAAAATCTAAGAGAATCAGCAAGATATCTCCTGGAACTAATAAGCAATTAGAGCAATGTTTCTGGATTCAAGGTTAATATACAAAAGTCAATTGTTTTCCTCTATGCTAACAATGAAAAAGTGGAATTTAAAAGTAACAAACACAGTACTATTTACATTAGCACCCTGAAAATGAAATACTTAGGCATAAATAAAACAAAATGTGTGCAATATCTATATGAGGAAAACCACAATTCTGATGAATAAAATGAAAAAGGAGAAATATCCCATTTTCATGAATATGAAGTCTCAATGTTGTCAAGGTGTCAGTTCTTCCAAACTTGATCTATAGACTCTAAGGTAAACTATGGACTTTGGATGAGGATGATGTGTCAATGTAGGTTCAACTTTGGTTAAAAAAAAAGTACCATTCTTGTACATGATGTTAATAATGGTGGAGGTTATGCATGTATGGGGGCAAGGTATATATGGGAAATCTCTGTATTTCTCTCTCTCTGTTTTGTTGTACACCAAAAACGACTTGACTTCATTTCCATGGTAATTCAAAGTGCCAGAAAACATCTTTGGTCTTATCAGATTATGATTATAGTTTTTGTTTCTATTTGTGACTGTTGTTTATTTTGGGCTGGTGTTGGCTGGTAATTATTTTTAAAAAATTACCACTTCTGTTCTGGCTCTTCTCGTCCCCATGGAGTAGAATAAGAAATATGTGGGCAGCCTGGCTTAATACTATGTTTTGCTTTATTTTGATCATAATACATTCATTATGCAAAGCAAAAATAGCATTTAAAACTTGTTGCTCTATACATTTTCTTGCTGTACATTCTGCATAAACTGGATCATTTTTTCAATAAGTAAATTTGTCTGCCTGAGTTTTAAATACATAAAGAAATTTGATTTAATTAAATGTGTGACTCACCATTCTGCATTTATAAATGCCCACCTTTTCAAACACTGAAAGCATCAAAGATGTTCTTTCCCCACAGGACAATAAATTATGAAATGTGCACTGATGTTACAAAATAAATAAAAATTAGAATTCAAGTATCATTTATTAGTGAAATCATGAGAATGGTTAGGAAAATATGTATATTAGAATTTCTACTATAAATTATTATGTCACAAGATTCTTATGTTCATTACAGACCAATACAAAAATAAATAATTAAACTATTCATACAACTTGATTTCATTTAAAATATATTCATTTTATGTTCATAAAGACACATCAAAATATGTTCATAAAAACAAAAAAATCACAATAATTACTCAGTATTCTCATTTTGGTTGTCTTTTTAAAATAATACTGCATTTTGTCTTAATTTGAAGCTTAAGTCTTCAAAAGAGCTTTAGTCTCAATTTTATAATATGTAACTATTACAGCTGTCTTACTTAAGTGACAAGTTACTTCCTTTATTGAATACTCATAAAAGCTTGTTATTAAAGCCATGAGAAATCTTGCTATCTCTATTACGTGTGATGATACAAAGGAACTTTATCATCTGGTTTATAGTAGAAACAAAGTAGAATGTTTCCACCTCATATATATTTTAAATAACTTGTACAGAACAAAAAAGAATGTCTGTTTCTGAGTCCGGGCAAATCTATTCGTTATGTGTAAAGACAGAAAGACAGTTTATTAAAGAGCTGTTAATTTTTTTTAATCATATCTGGATACCTAATCCATATAAATGAGCAATCTACATTGTCACCGAATCATAATAGGTTACTTGCATCATGTTTGAAAGAACAAAGTAGGAATTTTGAGGATTGCAACTGAAATGGAATTTTGACAAATTTATTATGTGAAATACTGACTTTAAAAAATGTTAATAAGTTTATTTATTTTCAACTGTCTTATGTTAAATGTAGGACATTTAAAAAACTATATTCCATGTGTTGATGACTTTTTTCTATTAGATTATTTTGTTCCATGATGTGTTCTAGTGCCCTCTGCTGAAAACTAAGATGAAGTTTCTATTATTTAATATAGAATGGAAAAGTGCATTCAAAATATAATACATTATAACTATTATAGGAAATTGATTATCCTCAGGTCTTGTTGTATAACACAAATAATTCTGGTGCCTCAAGGAGTTTTATTATGAAGGAGGTGGCATTCATCATACAAGAAGCACTTGTCACTATATAATATGTATGTTTTACTTGTTTCTCTCCAAATAAATTGTGTCTCCCTGTCACTCTATGTATTGTTATTCATCTGCAGAAAATTCTCAACTATGTATATTTTTCATAAAATACATAACTACAAGTTATCTTTAATTCCTTGCTTACAGAGATTTGGTTTTTTGAGCTCTTATAATTTTAGTGCCTATCCTCTGAATCCATTAGTATAAATATCTATTTTAATGCATTGTTTTTTCAAAAATAAATTCTTACTATTTTTATTTTGATTTAATTTGGTCAATTAACTTAATTTGATTATTTAAAAGTAAACTGTGATTTTACATCTAGAAAATAAACATGACATGTATGTATTTTATTTAGTTCTGATTCTAACTAGACAATGTCTCCAATATCTTAGACTGTAAAGCAAGGATAGAGTTTATGAATATCTGTCACACTCACCACAGAGAGCTCTTGGGAAAGGGGGGAATGACGTGTAACTTTTTAAAAGTTAAGCACCTCTCATAAATTATACCATAATACCACAATATTATCCATTTCCTTTGATAGAGGTAATTCTATATTGTTTTGGATAGCTATCATGAATACCAATCATTATTTTTGAGTATATAGCATTGGTGCTGGACATAAAACAAAGAAAGCAGAAAAAGTACTGATCACATTTTAAATGATCCAATTATTCCCTATACAAATCCTAAATAGCCATGTATAGAAGATAAATAGTAAAATAATTGTCACTGAAAATTTGGAATATATTTTCCACATGGAAAATATATATAAACTTCTTTTAATCTATTTAACGTAACATTTAAATGTAACATCTAGATTAAAATATAGTCAAATTATTTCCTTGAATGCTTGTCTTAAAAACCATATTCTTAATTATAGTCCATATCTTAAACAACCTTTGTTGCTCTTGTAAAAGCAGAATAATAAACAACAATGTATTCATTTTTTATTAAGACACCACTTATACCTCTTGGTCACATACCACAATAAGCAGTTCTAGATGTTACAAGTTACAATCAGGTTCCTAGGTAAACTTTCTCTTTTTGAATTTCATTTACTTGAGTGGGGGGACTGGAGAAATTTTCCCCTTAATTCTAATTCAGTAATCCATTATCTGCCAATTTCCTATTTAATCTATGACTATTAGAGCAATATAATTGAAATAGTTAAGAAAAAGTATAGGTACAGTTGGATCCAGCAAAGAAAATAGAAAACATCTATATTTCCACAAAAGAGCTTTAATAGAGAAAAATGGTTACACAAGTTTTGGAGTATTGAAAGAGCAAAAGGGAAATGTTAATATAACTCAGAGATTAAAACTATAGAGTAGGGTACTACCCCAAAGCTGGTGGAATAAAAGAAAAGATTGGGGATCTCAGAAATTAGAAGCTCAGAGGTAAGGCTTTGTCAAATACGTGCTCAGATTTTTGAAGGAAAGATGTATCTTGGGCGATACTACTACCTTAAGAGCTTGAAGGAGAATTCTCAGGCATCTGAGGAAGAGGTAGTGGCATCACTGAGCTTTTGCTGTATCCTTGAGGGGACACATGAAAGCGATTCTGGAAGTGCCTGAAGAAGACTGGAAACAGGAGCTAACTGCCCCTCCTGGGGTGAAAGCTGCTGTGCAAGTGACTGTAAAAGAAGAAAGATCAAAAGCAGGAGGAAGGGCTTCCCTGGTGGCGCAGTGGTTGAGAGTCCGCCTGCCGATGCAGGGGACACGGGTTCGTGCGCCGGTCTGGGAAGATCCCACATGCCACGGAGTGGCTGAGCCTGTGAGCCATGGCTGCTGAGCCTGCATGTCCGCAGCCTGTGCTCCGCGACGGGAGAGGCCACAACAGTGAGAGGCCCGCGTACCGCAAAAAAAAAAAAAGCAGGAGGAAAAACCTTCTCCCTGACTACTAACCTATATTGTAAAAATTCTTAATCTTACCTGTTCATTAGAATCACTTAATTAAAAAACCCTGATGCCCAGTCCTCACTTGAAAATAATAAAATATTAATTTGAGGGCATGGAAATTAGGCAGTAATAGTCTTCAAATTTCCCCAGATGATTCCAAAATGCAGCCAAGGTTCAGAACCACTGCCCTAGTATCTCCTATTGGCAGAAACCCTTTAGCAAAGGAGTCTGGTAATGTAGTTTGCAGTTTTTGCTGCAGAACCACAGAAACACAGAACCACACAGGAGAGTATACAAAGGTGGATTTGGAGCAAAGAGATAATAGTTAATCAATTAGCAAAAATGTAATCAACATTTCTTGGCAATTGAAGCCAAACAAAATTTCAGAAATAGTAATACGTGAAATTTTCCACAATGTGTATCAATGTGTTTAACGTATTGCACAGTATCTGTCAGAATGACTCAATTGAAAACTCACATATTCTGTACTATACTATTTGGAAATATATTTTGTGACCAAATAGTTATATGATGACTCAAACTTACAATACAATCAACAAATATTTTTAAATTATAGAAATCTAGGACAAAGTCTTTAAGATATGATAATGTGATTGTATTATCTTATCTTAACTTCTATCACATATTTCTAAAATTCCATAATCTATCATGCAAATGAGTCTTTTTAAATCTAAAATACTGGCAGTTTTCATAATGAAAAAGAATGTAGATCACTTAGCTCAATGTTTCAAACAATAAACCAGTACAGAAATAAACAAGATAATAATTATTTTAATCTTAAACTTTGAAAAGCTTTAAATGACATTATCACTTCCCAGCAGATTTTGTGTACTGAACAAGTAAACCCCACACTTACCCGTAGTCCCTGGATATAAATGACTAATATTGCCTTTAGTAAGACATGCTCTAAATTCTACACATACTGAATTAGAATAAGGACAGGCAAAAGATACAAAAAGATTTGACTGTTCTTTAGTTGAATGTATTGATTAATCTTAAGAGGCAATGCATCATTTTTTTTTTTTTTTTTTTTTTTTTTTTGGTACACGGGACTCTCACTGTTGTGGCCTCTCCCATTGCGGAGCACAGGCTCTGGACGCTCAGGCTCAGCAGCCATGGCTCACGGGCCCAGCCGCTCCGTGGTATGTGGGATCTTCCTGGACTGGGGCATGAACCCATGTCCCCTGCATCGGCAGGCAGACTTTCAACCACTGCATCACCAGGGAAGCCCGGCAATGCATCATTTTGAACTGAGGTTGATCAACCAGGAATCTAGATATCCAGAGTCAGTAAGGTAGATGGAGTTGGCACTTGTAAACATCTTAATTTACTGTCAGACTACCTGATCTCATTGATCTGGATGCATAGGTCCTGGAACCTAATGTTATTAAACATAATATCCTATTTGTAGCCCCTACTGCTTGGAACCTATGTGTATCCCCTGAAATAAAAGTCCCACTGAGAGTTTGGCTTCCCCTGTACTGTTTCTGGTATAACCAATATGCTACTCAAGATGATTAACTAGGAATTATTTGTGTCATTGGAAATTAAAATAAATTAATAAGTTGGCATTCTACATTGCATGTTGAAATGTCTCATGATCTTGGTTAGGGTGAGTCATTAAAACAGTCAGGATTAAGATGCTAAACTTGAAAATCTGTCACATTTTCCTTTGGAGATTCCTAACTTTGCTGATTGCCTTTGTATTCAAATACCTTTACTTATAAAATGACTTGTTTAAAACTTTAATACTTTTTAAAACTATTTTTATGGTGTTCTAGCATAATATGTTATTTCCTTATCTTTTCATTATGTTCTAAATGAACAAGAGGTCAGATACTCTCTTGAACAAATTTGTAATACAGATGGAATTATAGTGCAGGAAGAGGTCTCAGAACTTTCCGACTCCCATACCCCTCTGCTCTACATCATCATTTAATGGAGGAGGTGGTAATCTCTCTGATATCATACGTTGTGGTAGACTTTGAATTGGGGTATTTAATTCTATTGATCATTTACTAAAGTGAATGTATCTCTTACCAGGTGATCAATAAATTCTTGTTGACGAAATGGGTGAATGCATGAATAAAGATATCAGGAAATAATGAATAAATAAGATATCCTAAATTCACATAAATATAGAAATTCAGTTCTCATAGAGACAAGATTGATTTAACAAGCTCCTGAATGTTATCATTCATAAAATTTTAGCAATTCCTGCTTAAACATATAACAAATTACTTTAAAATACATAGCACAGGTTGTTCAATCTAAATACCAAACTAATCTTGCCAGTTTCAGATAAGGCAATATTTCTTGAGTTTTATATAAAATATTATACTTTAGACTTCTGAAATCTTTCAATCTGCTTACCTCCATATAACTCTGAGAAAGTGTACTACATAAGTCAAGGACAAAAGAAATAGTGGTGTTTCCACTCAAAATATATTATAAACATTCTTTGATGCATTACTACTATTGAAAGAGTTAAGTTCTTGGTATAAATATAGGCACATGAATGTTTAAGAACTTTAAGTCCTCTTCTGAAAGGGAAACACTCCACCAATTTTCAGCTAAGAAAATGTATAGGAACACATTAGAGGATAGCAATTCACAAAATTTCAGCCTAAGTTATTATATTTCATGTCAATTTGGCAATAAAAGAAACATTGTCTGCCATATTTATCATATATAACAGGTGCTCACTATACCTTAGTTATAAGAAAATTAACGTTGATTTTTCCTGATTGTTCTTATTAATATTATATATACTATTTTTACACAATAAGTTATAGTTTTACACACAAAGGCAGTAATTTCATAAACATTACTCTACTAGAAAAAATCAATTGAAATGGTGAGGGATAACCCATATTTGTTATTAGTGATGGACTAGTTTGTATGGACAAGTTCTCTCATGGGAAAAAAAAAAAGCTAGTTTATAAAACATTGACAAAACTCCTTTAAAAATTAATGAGCAAGGAGTCAAGATGGCGGAGGAGTAGGAGGATGTGGAGTTCATCTCTTCCCACAAATGCATCAAGAATATATCTACAAATGGGACAATTCTCACAGAGCACCAGCTGTACATGAGCAGAGGACCTCAGACACCTAAAAGGACAAGAAGAATCCCCATGTAACCAGGTAGGATGAAAGAAAGAAAAAGGGAAAAGGAAGAGGAGAGGAAGCAGGATGAACCTGTGCTCCTGTGGGGTGAGGTGAGGGAGACGGAGAGGTTCCTTCATCCAGAGAAGCCCCCTCACCATCAGGGAGATCAACTGGGACAGAAGAGGAGTTTTGGGGGGCTATCAGAGGAGAGCACAGCAACTGATCTGTGGCAGGCAGGACAGTGAGACCTACACAGATGGTCTGTGACACGGTCCTGTGTGCCCCAGACTGAGAGTTGTGTCCACCTGTGCAGAGGGGTGCTGGGTGGTAGAATGTGGGGTTTGGAGAGTGAACCCAGAGAGAGGACTGCAGCTGGCTATGGGGGGGATGGGAGTGAGGAAATCCACAACTGGGAATGCTTGCAGACGAAACCCAGACTGCCATAGAAGTGAAGTGCCATTGTTGAGTGACGTGCAAGGAGTGGGGCCACCATTGCAGCCTATCACCCCGCTCGCTGGCCCCTGCATCCACAGGCACTAGAAAGGGCTCCCACTAGGGTGGGCTCTCTCATGCTTGCTGTCACCAGCTCCCACTCACAACCTGTCCCCACTGGGACTCCCACGACCCCAGCAGCCACCACCTCCCCTGCACCCTGTACCTGCAGCAGTGGGCATAATCATGACCCTGGCTGCCCCCTTCTCACTGGGGCAGACTCATGTGCTCCCAGGCAGCCTCGGGAGCAGACCCCTGTGGGTGACCCACAGGCAGAGGTGGGACTGAAACAACAACTGAGCCCCAGGGGCCATACAACTAAGGAAGAAAATCTGAAATCTCTCCTTGCAGCTGCACAACCCACGAATTTACATACCCACAACTGGCTTTGTCAACTGAGAGCCTAAAGAGCATCTGAATGGACAACAACTGCTCCCACAGCCAAGATGGATCTAGCATTAGCAGCTGTAGATTTTGTGGGCACATACATGTGGGAGTTAGGCCAGGCCAGAGTCTGAGCTGTCCCCAAAGCACCCACAGCAGATCCAGATCCACGATTACTATAATCCTGGGACATGACATCAGTGGATCTATGCTGGTGGCCTGCTGAAAACAATGTCTGACAGACACCAGGGCCAATTTATGGCATACCCACAATCAAGGTGGGGCTGAGAGCAATGACAACAGTGTAATTTGAAAGAGTGTACAATGGGTGAAAGGTGACACAACAGAGCACACCCACAGGTGAACACCTCCAGAGGAGGAATACTCAGTGGCTTCCCTCACAGTGGGAGTGCTCCAATCCTGGCTACAAAGATATCACAGGAAAAGAAAATTACAGGCCAATATTCCTGATGAACATAGATGCAAAAATCCTAAACAAAATACTAGCAAACCAAACCCAACAACACATGAAAAGGATCACACACCATGATCAAGTGGATTCATCCCAGGGATGCAAGGATTCTTCAATATCCACAAATTAATCAATGCCATATACCAAATTTAAAAAGTAAAGAATAAAAACCACATGATCATCTCAATAGATGCAGAAAAAGCTTTGGAGGAAATTCAATACCTATTTATAATGAATAATGTCCAGAAAGTGGGCATAGAGGGAACCTACCTCAACATAATAAAGGTCATATATGACAGACCGACAGCAAACATCATTCTCCATGGTGAAAAACTGAAAGCATTTCCTCTAAGATCAGAAACAAGACAAAGATGTCCACCCTCTCCACTTTTATTCAACATAGTATTGAAAGTCCAAGCCACTGTAATCAGAGAAGAAAAAGAAATCAAAATGTAAAAAGAATAAGTAAAACTGTCATTATTTGCAGATGACATGATACTATACATAGGTAATCCTAAAGAAGTTACCAGAAAACTACTAGAGCTCATCAGTGGATTTGGTAAAGTTGCAGGGCACAAAATTAATACACAGAAATCTCTTGTATTGCTATATACTAACAATAAAAAATCAAAAAGAAAAATTAAAGATAGCATCACATTTACCATTGCATTAATAGAATAAAATACCTAGGAATAAACCTACCTAAGGAGGCAAAAGCCCGGTACTCAGAAAACTATAAGATACAGTTGAAAGAAATCAAAGATGTCACAAACATATGGAGAGATACACTATGTTCTTGGATTGGAAGAATAAAGATTGTCAAAATGAATATTCTACCCAGAGTAATCTATAGTCAGTGCATTCCTCATCAAATTACAAACAGCATTTTTCAGAGAATTAGAACAAAAATTTTACAATTTATATGGAAACACAAAAGACCCCAAATAACCAAAGCAGTCTCAAGAAAGAAAAACAGAGTTGTAGGAATCAACTCCCTGACTTCAGACTATATTACAAAGCTACAGTAATCAAAAGAGTGTGGTGCTGGCACAAAAACAGAAATATAGATCAATGAAACAGGATAGGAAGTCCAGAGATAAACCCATGCACCTGTTGTCACCTAATTGATGACAAAGGAGGCAAGAATATACAATGGAGAAAAGACAGTTTTTTCAGTATGTGCTGGTGGCTAAACTGGACCAGTACATGTAAAAGAATGAAATTAGAACATTTTCTAACACCATAAACAAAAATAAACTCAAAATGGATTAAAGACCTAATTGAAGACCAGACATTATAAAACTCTTAGAGGAAAACATAGGCAGAACACTCTCTGACATAAATTGCAGCAAGATATTTTTTGATCCACCTCCTAGAGTAATGAAAATAAAAACAAATTAAACAAATGGGACCTAATTAAATTTAAACGATTTTGCAAAGCAATGGAAACTGTAAACAAAATGAAAAGACAACTCAAACAATGGGAGAAAATATTTGCAAACAAATCCACTGACAAGAGGTTAATCTCCCAAATATACAAACAGCTCATGCAGCTCAATATCAAAAAACAAACAACCCCATCAAAAAATGGTCAGCAGTTCTAAACAGACATTTCTCCAAAGAAGACATACAGGTGGCCAACAGGCACATGAAAAGATATTCAACATCACTAATTATTAGAGAAACACAAATCAAAACTACAATGAGGTATGACCTCACACCAGTCAGAATGGCCATGATCAAAAAATCCAAACAGTAAATGCTAGAGAGGATGTGGAGGAAAGAGAACCTTCCTATACTGTTGGTGGGAATGTACATTGGTAAGTCACCATGGAGAACAGTATGAAGGATAATTAAAAAACTAAAAATAGAGCTACCATATGATCCAGCACTCCCACTTCTGGGCATATATCCGGAGAAAACCACAATTCGAAAAGATACATGTACCCCAATGTTCATTGCAGCAATAATTACAATAGCCAGTACATTACAACCTAAATGTCCATCAACAGAGGAATGGATAAAGAAGATGTGGGGCATATATACAATGGAATATTACTCAGCCATAAAAAAGAATGAAATCATGCCATTTGCATGACATGAATGGACCTAAAATTATCCTACTGAGTGAAGTATGTCCGACTGAGAAAGACATATATCATATGATATTATTTATATGTGGAATCTAAAAAATGGTACAAATGAGCCTATTTACAAAACAGAAATACAGTCACAGATGTAGAAAACAAACTTATAGTTCCCAAGGTGGCAAATGGGGGAGGTATATTGGGAGACTGAGATTGACATATATGCACTACTATACATAAAATAGAAAACTAATAAGAACCTGCTCTATAGCACAGGGAACTCCACTCAATACTCTGTAATGACCTATATGGGAAAATAATCTTAAAAAGAGTGGAATGTATATATGTATACCTGATTCACTTTGCTGTACAGTAAAAATTAACACAACATTGTAAATCAAATATACTCCAATAAAAATTATTAAAATAAAAAATAGATAAATTGCATTCTTCAAATTTTAAATCTTCTCTTCTTTGAAAGAGACCATTAAGAAAATAAAGTCAAACAAATACCATATGCTAACACATATATATGGAATTTAAGAAAAAAAAAATGTCATGAAGAACCTAGGGGTAAGGCAGGAATAAAGACGCAGACCTACTAGAGAACAGACTTGAGGTTATGGGGAGGGGGAAGGGTGAGCTGTGATAGGGCGAGAGAGAGTCATGGACATATACACATTAACAAACGTAGTAAGGTAGATAGCTAGTGGGAAGCAGCCGCATGGCACAGGGATATTGGCTCGGTGCTTTGTGACAGCCTGGAGGGGTGGGATAGGGAGGGTGGGAGGGAGGGAGATGCAAGAGGGAAGACATATGGGAACATATGTATATGTATAACTGATTCACTTTGTTATAAAGCAGAAACTAACACACCATTGTAAAGCAATTATACCCCAATAAAGATGTTAAAAAAAAAAAAGAAAATAAAGTCAAGTCATAGACTGAAGAAAATACTTGCAAAACATATCTGATAAAGGATTTTTTTCCAGAATATATTTTTAAAACTCAAAATTAAATAATAAGAAAACAACCAATTAAAAATATGTTTGAGTACACACATAACCAAAGATGATATATGTATGACAAGTAAGCACATATAAAGATGCTGAACATCATTAGCCATTAGGGAAAGACAAATTAAAATCACAATGAGATACCACTACACATTGGTTAGAATAGCTAAAATGATAACGATGTTAACCAACTTTCATATATTGCAGATGGCAATGCAAAATGAATGAAGATGAATGAATGTAGTTTGACAACTTACTATAAAATTAAGCATATCCTTACAATATAATCTTGCAATACCACTCAAGGATTTATCCAAGTGAAATGAAATTTATGTTCACGTAAAAACCTGTATCTGAATGTTTATAGTTATTAAATTCATAATTGCCAAAAATTATAAGCAACCCAAATGTATTTCAACTTGTTAATGGATAAACAATCTGTGGTACCTCCATTCAAAGGAATACTACTCTGCAATAAAAAGGAATGAACTACATGCAGCAGCATGAATAGAACACAAATGCATTATGCTATATTCAGGAAGCCAGACTCAAATAACTACATCCTATCATTACAGAAAAGACAAAATGATAGGAATAGAAACAAATCAGTAGTTTCCAAGGTGTTGGAGCAAGAGGGAATTCTCTGGAATGTCGGAACAGTTTCATTTCTTGTAAAGCTTTGGATTTCTCCATTGAATCTGAATAAGATCCTTTCTGTGTAGAGTATTTTTGGTTGTAGGTTCTTGCCTTTCATCTCTTTAAATAAATATATTGTGCCACTCCCTTCTATCATGCTTGCAGAGTTTCTGCTGAGAAATCAGCTGATAACTTTTTGGGAGTTCCCTTATATCTCATTTGCTGATTTTCCTTTGTTGCTTTTAATATTTTTTCTTTGTTTTAATTTTTGTCAGTTTGAGTACCATGTGTCTTGCTGTGTTCTTCCTTGGGTTATCTTGCCTGGGACTCTTTGCCCTTGCTGGACTTTGGTGACTGTTTCCTTTCCCATGTTGAGCAATTTTTCAGCTATTATCTCTTCAAATATTTTCTCAGGTCCTTTCTCTCTTCTTCTTCTGGGACCCCTATATTGTGAATGCTGGTGCTTTTCATGTTGTCCCAGAGCTCTCTTAGACTGTCTTCGTTTCTTTTCATTCTTTTTTCTTTATTCTAGTCCATGGTTATGGTTTCCACCATTCTGTTTTCCAGGTCACTTATCCATTCTTCTGCCTCAGTTACTCTGCTATTGATTCCTTCTAGTATATTTTTCATTTCAGTAATTGTATTGTTCATCTTTGTTCTTTAGTTCTTCTAGTTCTTTGTTAAATATTTCTTGTATCTTCTCGATATGTGCCTCCATTCTTTCTCCAAGATCTCAGATTATCTTCACTATCACTATTCTGAATTCTTTTTCCAGTAGATTGCTATCTCCACTTCATTTAGTTGTTCTTCTGGGGTTTTATCTTATTTGTTCATCTGGGACATATTCTTCTTCTGTCTCATCTTGTCTAACTTTCTGTGATTGCAGTTTCCATTCCTCAGGCTGCAGCGTTGTAGTTCTTCATGCTTCTGCTGTCTGCCCTCTGGTGGATGAGGCTGTCTAAGAGGCTGTCTGTGCAGGCTTCTGGTGGCAGGGCCTAGTTCCTGCCCATGGTGGGTGGAGCTGGGTCTTTTCCCTCTGGTGGACAGGGCCATGCTCAGGAAGACTTTAAGCAGCCTGTCCACTAATGGATGGGGCTGTATTCCTGTCCAGCTTTTTGGCCTGAGGTGTCTCAGCACTTGAGCCTATAGGCTGTTGGGTGTGGCTAGATCTTGGCGGTGGAGTGGGGAATGGCCGCCTCCAGGAGGGCTCATGCCAATGAGTAGTCACCACAGCTGTGCTACCAGTGTCTTTGTCCCCACAGTGAGCCATAGCCACTCCCCGCCTCTGCAGGAGACCCTCCCATACTAGCAGGTAGGCCTGGCCCATTCTCTCATGAGGTCATTGCTTTTTAGGGGGTATTCTGGTGTGCACTAGACCTTGGGTGTGCTCTCCAAGAGTGGAGTTTCTGTTTCCCCTAGTCCTGTGGAATTCCTACAATCAAATCCCACTGGCCTTCAAAGCCAGATACTCTGGGGGCTCCTCCTCCTGTTGCCAGCCTCCCAGGTTAAGAAGCCTGATATGGGGCTCAGGACTTTCACTTCTGTGGGAGAAATTCTGTGGTATAATTATTTTCCAGTTTGTGGGTCGCCCACCCGGCAGGTATGGGATTTGATTTTATCATGATTACGCCCCTCCTACAATCTCATTGTGGTTTCTTCTTTGTCCTTGTGTGTAGGGTATCTTTTTTGGTAGGTTCCAGAGGTTTTTGCTATTGTTGTTGATGGTTGTTCAGCAGTTAGTTGTGATTTTGGTGTTTTTATAAGAAGGGGTGAGCTCATGCCCTTCTGCTCCACCATCTTGCTGGCAAGTCTCATTTCTTGATATTGTTGGTGGTACATTGACAATATATATTTATGAAAACTCACAGAAATGCACACTAAAAAGGATGAATTTCGGGCTTCCCTGGTGGCGCAGTGGTTGAGAGTACACCTGCCGATGCAGGGACACAGGTTCATGCCCCGTTCTGGGAGGATCCCACATGCCGCAGAGCGGCTGGGCTCATGAGCCATGGCCGCTGAGCCTGTGCATCCGGAGCCTGTGCTCCACAACGGGAGAGGCCACAGCAGTGAGAGGCCTGCGTACTGCAAAAAAACAAAATAAAAACAAAAAAGGATGAATTTCATGGTATGTTGATTATACTGCAAGAAACACAAAGCCATGGAAGTTTACCAGTGTGATAATTTGCTACCAAAGACTGACTAAATGAAATTCTTAAGAGTTTAGGCAGAAAGAAAGGGGTAACAGAAGGAGAGTCTGAGCTGCAAGAAAGAATTATAATTTAGAAAGTTATATATGTGTAAATATATCTAAATTACTGTATAACATAATAATATTTTGAGGTTTAAATATCTAAATAAGATGCATACCAACAATACTATAACATTTGAGAGGACTTAACAGAATAATTAACTTATCCTCTTAGTGGAGGGTAGGTGAGAAAGTTTAGACTTTAACAGGTATGTATGTTTTAATTTCTATTATAGTTAATAACAGGATAACAACAAAATATGTAATTTCAAAACTGGTTAAAAAATAAAAATGACAAGAAATAAATTACACAATAGTTCAAAGGGGAAAGAAAGAATAGAAAAGCAATCCATAGATGCAAATGTTTTACTTTGCAAAATATAGGATATGACAAACTTTTGTTCTCAGTGTAGGAACTAAAGAAATGGCATTATTTTTAGAAGAAAAAAAAAAACATTGCATAAGCAAAGAAGCCTAAAGAAACCGCAATACCAAAAGAGACAAGTTCTTCTTAGATGATTAGAATTTAATAACCACATCCCTTACTGGGAACATTTGTCCATTAAGTAGAACAGAGAATAGATGCTCCCACTACATAAGGGACTCTATAGAATTTAGGAATTTCTAATAGAGTTTATAATGATAATGTGAGTTGGTGGGATGAATTGGAATTTGTAGAAACAAAAATATGCAGCTAGTTCCACCATCACACTGATTCTCCCCCTGCTAAGAGTGTGACAGCAAAGAAGTTTGGTGTTGGCTGAAAAGTAGAGACAGATCTCTATATTCTTATGGTGCTTAGAAGCCAATGTACTACTAAAAGAAGGAGACTCTGATACACATAGAAAAGATCTCACCCTTAAGACATTTGAAAATAAAAATGAAGTGAAATTAACTAAATCTGTCACATAGTATTGACTCAGCTAAACTCTCATTTGAATTGTTTCACTATGTCCCTGATCCTAGCTGTCTGCCCAAAAGAAAGATGTGCCCTGAGTAGATGGAGCCAAATCCCAGGGAGACTGACTGAGGGGTCAAATGTGCCCCAGAGTTGGTGTTGGCCTGCTGGTGGGTGGGGTGGGTCGTGACACAGCAGGCTGCACAGATGTAGTGGTCCTGGGACAGGTGCCCACCCACGGGTAGATGAAGCTGGTCCTGGGGCAAGTGCTATCCCACTGGTGGGTGGAGCCTGGCCCCAGAGTCTTCAGTTGTAAGGCTCTGGGGGTCCTGGAATTGGTGTCAGCCAACTATTGGGTGGGGCCAGGTGCCAGCATCTGACTGTGGTGCCGCAGGATTCTCAGGGCTAGTGCTGGCACACAGGTGTGTGGGGATGTTTTCTGGGCTTTCTGGTGGACACGGCCACATTAGGGTCAGCTGTGGGGTCAGAGGGGAGGTTGTTAAGGCAGCTGGCCTGCTGGTGGGTGGGGCTGTGTCCCCACCTGACTAGCTGTTTGGCCTGAGGCATCCCAGTACTGTTGTCAACAGGCTAGTGGGCATGGCCAGGTCACCATGCTAATAAGCTAGAGGGAGGATGCCAAAATAGCACTTGATAACACCAGTATCCTTGTGGTAGAAAACATTCCCCAAAATGGCTTCTGCCAGTGTCTGTATCCACTGGGTGAGTTCCAGTCGCCTCCAACCTGTCCAGGTGGCTCTCTAAGATCAACAGGTAGGTTTGACCCAGACTTCTTTCAAATTACTGCTTCAGGTCTGAGTCCCAAAGCATGTGATATTTTCTGTGTGCCCTTTAAGAGAAGAAGCTCTATTTCCCACAGTACTCTGGCTCTCCCAAAACAAGCCCTGTTGGTTTACAAAGTCAAACATTCTGGGAGTTTGTCTTCCCATTATAGGACGCCCCAGACCTACAGTCACAGGCAGCTGTGTCAGGAAAAAGCTCTGTCCACCACAGGGCTTAAACCAGCTCAAGGAACTGCAGGGCCCTACAGCCATATACCCTGGGACATGGATGTGCTCACCAGTGAGCAGGCACTACCCCAGGACAACCTTGGTCCTCGCCATGACCACCAGCAGGCCAATCCAGCTCCAAGGTACCTTGGATCCTTCAGGCAGCCAAGATGATATCCAGGCCCACTCAAGAGCCGGCTGACACCATTTTGGGGACAACACAGATTCCACAGCTAGCCATATCAGAAATGGGCATTGGCAGCCAGCAGGGTGACACTGGATCTGGGACCCTGGCCCTACAACCACCTACCCTAGAATATGGCTCTGCTCACAAGTAGGCATGCACTAGTATTGGGACCCCCTGGGTCTCCACAGGAAGCTGCCTTGTGACCCATTCTCACCTAACAGTGAATGTCAGCCTCTGCCCAAGGCAGGGCCTGGCACCAACTGGACTAGGGTTCAGACACAAATACCAGACTATCTGCAGAAGTCAGCCTATAACAACAGAAGGACCCACGCAACCCACATAGGGCACACCCCTACAGTTTACAGCTCTGGTGACCAGAGGGAAATGTGCTGCTGGGATGCACAGAATGTCTCCTACAAAAGGCCACTTCTTGGGCTTCCCTGCTGGCGCAGTGGTTGAGAGTCCGCCTGCAGATGCAGGGGACATGGGTTCGTGTCCTGGTCGGGGAAGATCCCACATGCCGCAGAGCGGCTGGGCCTGTGAGCCATGGCTGCTGAGCCTGTGCATCCAGAGCCTGTGCTCCACAATGGGAGAGGCCACAACAGTGAGAGGCCCACATACCGCAAAAAAAAAAAAAAAAAAGGCCACTTCTCCAAGGTTGGGAAGTGCAACCAACCTACCAAATACATAGAAATAAAAACCAAACATTGGGCAAAATGAGGCAACAAAGGAACATGTTCCAAACCAAGGAAAAAGATAAACTCCAAGAAGAACTAAGTGAAGTGGAGATAAACAATCCTTTCAAAAAGAGTTCAAGGTAAAGATTGTAATAATGCTCAAAGAACTCTGGAGAAGATTGGTTGAACAGAGTGAGAAGTTAGAAGTTTAACAAAGAGTTACAAAATACAAAGAAGAACCTAACAGTTGAAGAATACAATAACTGAAATAAAAAATACACTAGAAGGAATCAACAGTAGATTAGATGATACAGAGGAACAGATTAGTGAGCTGAAAGACATAGTAGTGGAAATCACTGAAGCTGAACAGAAGAAAGAATAAAAAGAAATGAGGAAAGTTTAAGAGACCTCCGAGATGACATTAAGTGTTCCAACATTGCATTATAGAGGTCAAAGGAGAAGAGAGAGAGAAAGGAGCAGAGAACATATTTGAAGACATAATAAGCTGAAAATTTTCTTAATCTGGGAAAGAAAATAAACATCCAAGCACAAGAAGCACAGAGAGTTCCATACATGATCAACCCAAAGTGGACCACACCAAGACACATTGTAATTAACATGGAAAATTAAAGATAGAGAATATTAAAACAGCAAGAGAAGAAGAAGGTATATACAAGGGAACTCCCATAAGGCTATCAGCTGACTTTTCAGTAGAACCTCTGCAAGCCGGAAAGGAGTGGCATGATATGCTTAAAGTGATGAAAGGGAAAAAAGTTACAATCAAGAATAGTCTACCAGCAAGACTATTAGATTTGAAGGATGGACAAGAGTTTTACAGACAAGCAAAAGCTAAAAGAGTTCAGCACCACAAAACCAGCTTTACAAGAAATGATAAATGGATGTCTCTAAGTGAAAAAGAAAAGGCCATGACTACAAATACGAAAATTACAAGAGGAAAAATCTCAATGGCAAAGGTAAATATATAGTAAAGGTAGCAAATAAACCACTTATAAAGTGAGTAGGAAAGATAAAAGACAAAAGTAGTAAAATTATCCATATCCACAATAAGTAGTTAATGGATATGCAAAACAAAAAGATGTAAAATATGATGTCAACAGTAAACATGGTGGGAGGAGTAAAAATAGAGGGTTGTTAAATTGCATTTGAATTTAAGAGATCAGCAATGTAAATATAATCATATATACAAAGAGGTTGTTATATGTAAACCTAATGGTAGCCACAAACCAAAAACTTGTAATAGATACATACACAAAGAAGAGAGAAGAATCTAAAGATAACACTAAAGATAGTGATCAAATCACAAGGGAAGAGGAAAAAAGGAGAAAGGAACAATAAAGAACTACAAAACCACCCCAAAACAATTAACAAAATGTCAATAAGTACATACTGTAAATAATTTTTAAATATAAATGGAATAAATGCTCCAATCAAAAGACATGGAGTGACAGAATGAAAGCAAAAACAAGAGACATGTATATGCTGCCTACAAGAGGCACTACAGCTCTAAAGACATGTGTAGACTGAAAGTGAGGGAATGGAAAATGTATTCAATGCAAATGGAAACAAAAGAAAAGCTGGGGTAGTAATATTATATCAGACAAAACAGACTTTAAAACAAAAACTGTAATAAGAGACAAAAAAAGGACAATATATAATGATAGAAGGATCAATCCAACAGGAAGATATAACAACTGTACATATATATGTGCCCAACATAGGGTCACCTAAATACATAAAGCAAATTTTAACAGACATAAATGGAGAAATTGACAGTAATAAAATACCAGTAGGGGTTTTTTGGGGTTTGTTTTTTATATAAATTTATTTGTTTGTTTGTTTGCTTTTGTCTGTGTTGACTCTTTGTTGCTGCTCATGGGCTTTCTCTACTTGCGGTGAGCAGGGGCTACTCTTCGTTGTGGTGCGCAGGCTTCTCATTGCGGTGTCTTCTCTTGTTGCAGAACTCAGGCTCTAGGTGCATGGGCTTCAGTAGCTGTGGCATGCAGGCTCAGTAGTTGTGGCTCATGGGCCCAGTTGCCCCGCAGCATGTGAGATCTTCCTGGACCAGGGATCAAACCCATGTCCCATACACTGGCAGGCAGATTCTTAACCAGTGCACCATCAGGGAAGTCCCCAGTAGGGGTTTTTAATTCTTCAATTACATCAATGGACACAACATACAGACAGAAATTCAGTAAGGAAACACCGGTCTTAAATGATACATTAAACCAGATTGATTTAATATATATATATATAACAATCCATCCAAAAGCAGCATAATGCACATTGTTTTCAAGTGTATATGCAACATTCTCTAGAATAGATCACATGCTAAACCACAAAACAAGTCTCAGTAAAATTAATAAAACTGAAATCATATCAAGCATCTTTTCTGACCACAACTCAATGAAACTAGATATCAACTTCAAGGAATAACTGAAAAACCCACAAACATGGATGCTAAACAATATGCTACTAAAAAAACACAAGGATCACTGAAGAATGTAAATTGGTACAGCCATTGTGGAAAACAGTACAAAGATGCCTCAAAAAATTAAACACAGAATTATCATATGATCCACCACTCCCACTCCTGTGTATTTATCTGAAGAATACAAAAACGTAATTAGAAAAGATATATGTCCCTATGTTCACTGTAGAATTATTCACAATAGCCAGGATATGGAAGTAACCTAAGTTCCCATTAATAGATGAATGGGTAAAGAAGATATGGTATATATACACAATGGAATATATGGAATATTACTCAGGTATAAAAAAGAATGAAATCTTGCCATTTCCTACAACATTGATGGACTTAAAGGGTATTATGCTAAGTGAAATAAGTTAGACAGAGAAAGGCAAACACGGTATAATTTCACTTATATGATGAATCTAAAAATAAAACAAATAAACAAACATAACAAAACAGAAACAGAGAGTTATAGATACAGAGAACAAAGAGGTGGTTGCCAGAGGAGAGGAAGGTGGAGAGAGGAAAGAAATAGGTGAGAGAGATTAAGAGGTACAAACTTTCAGTTGCAAAGTAAATGACTCACTTGATGAAATGTACAGTGGGGAAATATAGCCAGTAACTATATAATATCTTTGTATCATGACATATCATAATTTTGAAGTATATAGAAATATTAAATCACAATATTTTATAACAGGAACTAACATAGTGTTTTAGGTCAATTATACTTCAAAAACAAACAAACAAACTCATAGAAAAAGAGATCATATTTGTTGCTACCAGAGAGGGGTGGTTGGGAGAGGAGGAATAGGATGAATGCAGTCTTAAGGTACAAACTTCCAATTATAAGATAAATAAGTTCTAGGGATGTAAGGTACAACATGATAAATATAATTAACACTCATATGTTATAAATGAAAGTTGTTAAGAGAGTAAGTCCTAAGAATTTTCAATACAAGGAAAATTTTTTTTCTATTTCTTTAATTTTGTATCTATATGAGATGATAAATATTCACTGAATTTATTGTGATAATCTTTTTATGAATTATGTAAGTCAAATAATCATGCTGTACACCTTAAACTTATACAGTGCTCAATGTCAATATACTTCAATAAAACTGGAAGAAAAATAACAATAAAATTTTTTCATAAAAAATTTAAAAATGTAAAGTAAAAATTGGTTTCTTAATCTTCTGATTTCATCTTGGATATGTAAAGCACAAGGAAATTGTAATGCTCTCCTTCACAAGAAAAATCTGGAAAAAACCACAACATCAATGACTTTTCTTGGACCCATCAGAGAATTTTGTTTGCAGGGGAAACAACCATCTTACAATTTAGAAAGGCAGGAATCTTCAGGGAGTCACAGGACACCAGCATTTGCTTACCTGTAGCCGGAGCCACCAAATGCCATATAATCTTGGTAAGAATTTAAACTGTGAATTCTGATGAAATGCTGGAGACAAAGAGTGGGCTAATGTAAACGTGACAAGCTCCTGACGGCTGCAGTCATATGGGACTTCTAACACTTTTACATGATTTTCCTCCAGGAATCCCATCAGGTTCCCACAGGGAGGAAAAGGGAAAAGCCAGAGAAAGCTCTCTGAAGATGCTGGTTGGGGGAGAAGAAGAGTGGACACTGTGAATCTCTCCAGACCCTTCTCCCCATGGAACAAAATGCCTAATATGTAGGGAGGAGGGATATACCAGAGGACACTAGTTAAATTCAATTATGGTTGGGAAGAGAGAGCATGATGGTTATAGACTTGTAACACTGGAGGATATCTGGGAGGATACAGGGAAGGGACTGCAAGAGAAAAAGATCTCTACTCCTGGGCAAGGGTTATATATTATTAGCTACAGAAATAAATTTAGATGCAAATGTGTGTGTGCATGTGTTTAAACAAAAATAATCTTTAACAGTGACCACTGAGAGAGCCCAGAAGCAGTTACTCCCCAAGAGCAACGAGAATACATAGTGTGCAGAATTTCCGTTCTAAAAACATTCATCCATCCACTAAATGGGAACAGAGCTTCTTGTAAAAAATGGCTAATTCCAGAAATGGAGGAAAGTGCAAGATGAGCTTGGAGCATCTTGCTGAGCCAGAAAGTAAGTAAGTACTCAAAGAATAGTGGGGAGATGAGAAAGGAACACAGGATCCAGTTTCAAAGCACCCTCACTAGTGAAGTCTGGGAAATGTTACCAAATCAAAATAAATGACAATTCCATTTCAGTATAACCCACTGAATAAAAAAGGAATACATGAGTCGCTATTGATCCAAATAATTAGAATACATTGGAAGTTTGATGAGAATCACTGAATTTAGTATACTTACAAAGCCTCAAATACATTTCCTCAAATTACTTATTAGTTCAAGGGGGGATGGTAACTTTAGAGTGGAAAAGCCTGGGAAATAATTAGGATCAACATCATGAATAATAAAACAAATTAAAATCCCTTAACACTTGCAAGCATTCAATGAGAAAAATTGGCATTATTCCTATGATATTACTGCCTGTGGTATATAACCTGAATCCAATAAGAATCATAAGAAAAATCCAAATTGAGAGATAGTCTGTAAAACAATTTACATGTAGTCTCTACAAAAGTGTCAAAATGATGAAAATAAAAGCAAGACTAAACTGTTCCAGATCAAAGGAGATTAAAGAAACATGACAACTAAACACAATATATGAGTCTGGACTGGATCATTTGTTATAAAGAAAAAAATTGAAGCAATAAGCAAAATATGAATGGAAACACAGATCTAGATGGTAATAATGAATAAATATTATTTTCCTGGTTTTGTATGGTCGTATTGTATTTTTGTAGGGGAATGTCCTTTGTATAGGAAATACATACTAAAGTAGTCAGGTGTGATAGCACATCATGTGGGCAACATACTCTAAAATGATTCCAAAAGTTCATTATGCTGTTCTTATACTTTTTGTAAGCTTTAGATTGTATCAAAATAAAATTTAATTTTTTAATTAATTGGATAGGTTAAAGGCTGAATACACATAGCAGAAATAAGGCCCAGTGAACTCAAAGATAGCTCAATATATATTATCCAATATAAGGTACAAAGAGGAAAAAGAATGAAAACAGAACAGAACCCCAGAGTTCAGTGGAAAAGACATAAAATAGTCTGATATAAATATAATTAGACACCTAGAAGAAAAGATGAGGGAGAATAAAAAAAAAGAAACAAATATCAGAAAAATAATCACTGAGTATTTTTCCAAACTGATGAAAGATATCAACACAAAGCTTCAAGAAATACAGCAAACCCATAACAGGATTTAAAAAAACCCACACGATTCAAATCATACATATGGTCATCATCATCAAACTGCTGAAAAGCCAAAGAAAGTGTGAAACAAGAAAAGACAAATTATATTCAGGAAAGCAAAGATAAGATTAACAGTAAAATTAGTAAAGACAAAAGACAAGATAATGGCATCATGAAAAGGCTGAGGAGAAAATGGTCAGCCCAAAATTCAATATCCAGAAAAAAATATCATTTATAAATGAAGTAAAAAAAACAATGATGGTGATATGTCAAGAACCAAATGAAAGGGCTCACGGTAGCCAAAGCTGGAACAATTTCAGCAAAAATATAAGTAAAGTAGTTTTGGATTATAACCAAAGAACAAAGTAAGTCCCCATGAGTCCATACTGAAATAAATGATTAAATAAATAGATAAATGGAGGGAAAGACAAATCTTTCATACAGAATTATTCTATCATACAGAAAATTTCAAATAATTTGGAAGATTGTAGATACTCTGCCCTCAGTGAGGTGCGGCATGATTCCCAACTCTTTCATGTTCCTGTGAGGCTCTCGACCTAATAGGAAATTTAGAAGAGGGAGGTTGTAAGGATGAATTACAACCCTGATTATTGCAGTTAATCTTGAAGATGTAGCTGATATTCTCTTCTCCACTGCCATTCTAAAATTATTCCCCTTAGCTCTTACTTTGGCAGGTTTTTCTGGCTTATCTGGAGGCATGAACCAAGACTACTTCTGCAGGGTCTGAATCCTTGTAATCATACTCCTCTCTGGCCTGGGTTTTACATGTGTATGTTCCCAGATATAATGGGGCAAGGTATTTCCAAAAGGAGCCCAAATAGATCATCGAAGTAGATGCACATGTATTTCTCGCAGCCCACATTGTCTAAAAACAATCCTACCACCCTATGTTGATCAGTGTCAGTTATCCCTGTATGGTGATACTTCTTGCCTGCTAGTCAATGGATTTAAAAGTCCAAAGTTCCCTGGGAAATCATAGCTAAAAGCTAAATGGGATACTTGTTCTTTCCTGTCAAGTGTCCTCTTTAGGAACCAGTACCTCCAACGCTGAAGAACCCAGAGTTGTGAGGTTGGGGAGCAAAAGGGCCCTTAGTCACTCTTTCCTTTGTGAGTGATGGTAGGTGGGGCCAGTCCTGCTTCCACTCCTTGTTTTCTGAATCCATGTATTGAGACCACAGGATCATATAAGAAGCCTCTGATTCAATTCATGTACTACCTTCTAAAAGATAACATCTCATTCTTTAACAATGTTGCCTTCAAGTGGTCTTTCAGCTGTGTTTTTAAAAGGCTTTCCCAGAATTCTATGAGGCCAGCTGTTTCTGGATACTATGGTATGTAATATGACCCAGTGGAGCCCAGAGGTGTGGGTCCACTGTTACACCTCCTTCACTGTGAAGTGGGTCCTCTGGTTGATTGTTATACAGTATGGGACTGCATACCTATAGATTAAACATTCTAAACACCTCAGGTAATGGTGCTGGTTGAGGTTTTCTAGGTAGAAAAAGAAAAACCTATACTTGTTATATATGCATGTACCCCTGAGAGGAAAAACAGCTGACTTTTCTAGGATGGGAGAGGCCAACATAGCCAATTCGTCCCGAGTGACAGGTTTGAGTTCTTCAGGTATAGTACCATATCAGAGGTTATCTCTCTTGTCCACAGGTTGAACATTCAGAGGTTGATTGACCCTGGCAAATGGGAATCTGTGTTGTTGGGTCCTTACATAATCTCCATCTCTTCCATTGTGGCTACATAATGTCAGATACCGAGTAACTGATAGTGAACACTGGCTGAATTCAACAAACTCCATCGTTCTGTCTACTGGTTCATTAACTATCTTTTCCATAAGATGTATACCTAATTAGAACCATATTCAAATAAATTAATTTATAAGTTAGCTTTAGCTTATAAAAAATATCATAATTTTAAGATAGAGAAATTATTTAAATATGCATTAAACTCATAAACAAAATGCCTTACAGACAGAATTTATGTTATTTTATATTTAGAGTATAATAATAGTAAACACTAAACAGTATAATAACAGTAAACAGTAAAACTTGCATTTTGTTTTTGTTTTACAATTCATATATTGGTGATGTGATTTATTCCTCTGCAATGTAGTTTAATATTCAATTAACTATACCACAAGTTATTTGTGTTGTTCTTTTGGTAGATATTTACTTTATTTCTATTTGTAGAGATTACAAACATTGACACTTTAAACATTCTTAAAGATATCTGTTTTTGAAAAAGTGTAAGAGTCTTTCTATGGCATGTGCCAAAGAGTGTGCTTGCTATGTCTAAGGGTTTGAGCATCTTCAATTTCATTCTACTTTTCCAAATTTAGAGTTCAAAATAGTGTATAACGATTTTTGTTGCTCCACATTTTCATCAAAAAATTGGTATTTACAAACATTTTTAACTTTTGCTAACTTGAGGAGCCTGAAATGTAAACACATTGTGGTTTAAATTTGCATTTCTGATTAGTAAAGGTAGGTCATTTTTACATATCCAAAGGTTTAGTCATAGTTTTTTTTTTGTTTTTTGTTTTTTTTTTTGGTACGTGGGCCTCTCACTGTTGTGGCCTCTCCCGTTGCGGAGCACAGGCTCCGGATGCGCAGGCTCAGTGGTCATGGCTCACGGGTCCAGCCGCTCTGCGGCATGTGGGACCTTCCTGGACCGGGGCACGAATCCGTGTCCCCGGCACCGGCAGGCGGACTCTCAACCACTGCGCCACCAGGGAAGCCCAAGTCATAGTTTTTATATTTTAATATTGTAGCATTCTATATAATGCATAAAAACATGTTATATTTTTGTGTTGAAAATTCCTGATTTCTAATATATAGATTGGTTTGTTTACTTTTTAATAGTGTCTTTGATTAATCTACATTTTAATTTTCAATGTAAAAAATTATTAAATATTTAAGTATTTATACCTTTAGGAGATGTTCTTTCCCTACTCCAATGCCATGAAGATGCTTTCCTATATTTTCTTAAAAAGTTTAAAAGTTTTCCATGTCACACTTAAATTTTAATCCACTAAACATTGAGTTTTGTTCTCAAATAGTATCCCAACCTATTTATGGAAAACTTCACCATTTTTGTGCAATGTCCAAATCTATCTCTGTATATATTAAATTTCCATATAAGCATAGGTCTATCATTGAGTTATATATTCTGTGTTATTGGATTGTCCATTCCTGTAGGAGTAATACTCCTATATGTTTAAAACAAGTCCTGAAAACTTTAGAACAAATCCTCTTTGCCCTGTCTCAGGGCAATCTTTGTTCCTTATTTTTCCATTTCAAACATCATTAGAATGACTCATCATTAGAAATTTGACCACACCTACCCACAAAAAATTTGACTGGATTTTAACTGAAATTTGCTAATTTTTTTTGTTTATTTTGGGCAAATTTGATATCTTAATGGTCTTCCAGTCCATGAACATTTATCTTTACATTTAATTAAGTCCTCTTGACTATCTTCTACTAAAATCTTACAATTATCTCATTACATGTTGTGCAAGTTTTGTTAGGCTCATTCCTAAATACCTTTTAATTTCCATGCTATTATTAATAGTATATTTTAATTTTTAAAATTTTAACTCTTTACTTCTTTTATGCAGTAATGCCATAGATCTTTTACATTGCTTTTACTATAATGAAAATAATTAATTTTATATAATTCTCACTATGTGCAGGTACAATTCTGTATACTGCATTCAAATTAAATTATCTAAGTTTCATAATAACTCAGTGAGATTTATGCCATTATTATCTACCCCCATTTTTGTAAATTACAAAACTGGCATAGAAAGTTTAAATAGTTTTTCCAAAGCTATATATATATTTGTTTATTTATTTATTTATATATATAAATATATATATAAAACTTATAGTTTTAAACCTCATATGATAGATACATAGATAGATAGATAGATGATAGATAGATAGATAGATAGATAATTGATAGAGATAGATTATATATATTATATATAGTGTGATTTAAACCAAAGAAGTCTGGCTCCATCATTTTAGCCATTATGCTTATGCTGTCTTTCATTTTAGAAGGAGCAACTTTGATGAACTCTTTATTGACTCTAATAATTTGTTAGTTTCTGAGTTTTCTTTAAGACAGTCATATTCTATGCTAATAACAGATTTTTCTTTTCAAAATTTATAATTTTTATTCATATTTTTCTTGTCTTATGGTACTGTCTAGCACTTCTGTTACAATGTTAAATAGAAGTGGTGAATGCAGACTTCCTTGTCTCACTGTGAATTTTATTTATTTATTAATTTATTTTTATTTTTTTATTTTTACATCTTTATTGGAGTATGATTGCTTTCCAATGGTGTATTAGTTTCTGCTTTATAACAAAGTGAATCAGTTATACATATACATATGTTCCCATATCTCTTCCCTCTTGCATCTCCCTCCCTCCCACCCTCCCCATCCCACCCCTCTAGGTGGTCAAAAAGCACCAAGCTGATCTCCCTGTGCTATGCGGCTGCTTCCCACTAGCTATCTATTTTACGTTTGGTAGTGTATACATGTCCATGCCACTCTCTCACCCCGTCTCACTGTGAATTTTAAATACAAGATTTTATGTTTTACATGAAAGCTCATTTCTATTTCTAGTTTGCTTAAAATGTGTTTTTAAGGGCGAGGCTCTGTCCATTTTTTTGTGGGTTCAAATAGTGTTTTTATTGAGGACCTACTCTGAGAATACATCAGTGAGCAAAACAGAAAAATACATGATATTTAGGAGGTTATAAATGCCGTGGGAATATAGAGCAGGGTAAGCAGTATTGAGAAAGCAGAGTTTGCTGTGGGATGAGAAAGGAGGGGGAGACTCATTAAGAAGGTAAAAAGACTGGAATGAATGAAACACACAGATGCTGGGGGGAAGCAAATCCTAGATAGAAGGAACAACTGGTGCAAAGCCTCTGATTTAGGTTAATTTTGGAGTGTTCAATAAACAAGAAGGAGAAAACTGTGTGGTGTGGAGTGGAGTGATTGTGGGGTGGAGTGATTGTGGGGTAGATTAGTAGGAAGTAAAGCAGAGGGGTGAGGGGCAGCAGACCATGAATAGTCCTTCAGTCTACTACAAGGAATTTGTTTTTAACTGTATAAAAGGGAAGACTTGAGCAAAGGAGTGGTTTATAAGGATCACACTGAATTCTTTAAAATTAGAAGGAGTAGGGAAGGAACAGTGAGACAGTTCACAGGCCATTTCAGTAATTTAGTCAAGAGACAGTGGTTAACTGGACCAGAAGTAAGGGCCATGAGACGTAGTCACGTGGAGAAATTCTGAATATTTGGAAAGTAGATCCAAGGGTACTTGTTGATGGACTGGGTGTAGTTTGTTGGATAAAGAGGAGTGTATAGGATTCCTCCAATGTTTTTTATCTAAGGAACTGCAAAGATAGAGTTGCCATCAACCAAGATGAGGAAGGATATTAAAAGACCATATTGTGTTGGGAGAAGCTGGAATTCAGTTTTGACAGGTTAATTTTGAGATGTCTTAGATACAGGCAGGTGGAGCTATCAAGTAGACAACTGGATTTCTGAGTTTGAAGTTGAACAGAAAACTCAAGATGGCAGGTTCAACTCTAGGAGTAATCAGAACATAGTATTTTCCTAGTGGTTACCTTGGGGATTATAACTGATATTTTACACTTAAAACAACTTATTTTGGCCACCTCCTCTTTGGCTCTTCCTGTCTGCCCCCCTTGCCCAGTCACCCTGGGCTTGAGCAAGGCCATGGGGCCCCCAGAACAAGGCATGAAGGCTGCCGCCCCACCCACTGGCCTGTGCAGCCCAGCAGAGGCAGCACTGTCAGAGGTAGAAGAGCAGGGCACTGTGGTTGGCCCCAGATCAGGTGCCAGAGTGGCAGCAGTTTCAACAGCAGAAGCAGCCTGAGCCAATGCAGTGGGATGCACTGCTCCATGCCCCAATGCTGGCATCTCATCTCCCCACACTCCCAATTGGGGCCACTGCCAGCAGTGCAAGGAGCAGAAGCAGGGGTGGTGACAGTGGTGGAGGTGCCTAAATGCATTTGAAATTAAGAGATCAGCAACTTAAAACAATCACGTGTATGTATAGACTGCTGTACAAAAACCTCATGGTAACACCAAACAAAAAATCCATAATAGATATACACACAAAAAAGAAAAAGGAATCCAAACATAACACTAAAGATAGGCATTAAATCACAAGAGAAGAGAAAAAAAAAGAAGAGGAAAAAAAGAACTAGAAAAACAAATCAAAACAATTAACAAAATGGTAATAAGAACATACATATCAATAATTACCTTAAATGTAAATGGACTAAATGCTCCAACCAAACCACATAGAGTAGATGAATGCATCCAAAAACAAGACCCCTATATATGCTGCCTACAAGAAACCCACTTCAGATCTAGAGACACATAAAGACTGAAAGCAAGGGGGTGGAAAAAGGTATTTCATGCAAATGAATATAAATAGAAAGCCAGAGTAGCTATACTTATATCAGATAAAGTGTACTTTAAAATACTGTTACAAAAGATAAAGGACACTACACAAAGATCAAGGTAGCAATCCAAAAAGAAGATATAATAATTGTAAATATATATGTACCAAATGTAGGAGCACTTAAATATATAAGACACATATTAACAGACACACAAAAAAAGAAATTGACAGTAACACAATAATAGTAGAGGACATTAACATCTCACTTGCATCAATGGACTGATCATCTAGACAGATAATCAATAAGGGAACACAGGCCTTAAATAACACAATAGACTAAACGCACTTAATTGATATATATACAACATTTCATCCAAGAAGAGCAGAATACACATTCTTGAAAGTACACATGCAACATTCTCCAGGATAGATAACAAACTAGACCACAAAACAAGCCTCAATAAATTTAAAAATAGGATCTTATCCAACCATAATGCTATGAAAATAGAAATCAAGTATAAGAAAAAAACTGCAAAAAACACAAACACTTGAAGGCTAAACAATATGCTACTAAACAACAAATGGATCACTTAAGAAATCAAAGAGGAAATAAAAAATACCTAGAGAAAAATGACAATGAAAACATAATGACCCAATACTTATGGGACACAGAAAAAGCAGTTCTAAGAGGGAATTTTATAGCAATATAAGCTTCCATCAGGAAACATGAAAAATCTCAAAAAAAAAAAAAATCTAACCTTACACCTAAAGCAGCTAGAGGAAGAACAAATAAAACCCACAGTTAGTAGAAGGAAAGAAATCATAAAGATAAGAGCAATAATAAAATGAAATAAAAAGTAACAAAATAGAAAGGATCAATGAGCCTAAAAGCTTGTTCTTTGAAAAATAAATAAAATTTACAAAACTTTAGCCAAACTCACCAAGAAAAAAAGGGAGAGTGCCCAAAGAAATAAAATCAGAAATGAAAAAGAAGTTAAAAGCAACACCACAGAAATACAGAGGATCATAAAAGACTACTATGAACAATTATACACTGATAAAATAGACAACCTAGAAGAAATGGACAAGTTCTTAGAAAGGTACAATCTCCCAAGACTAAACCAGGAAGAAATAGAAAATATGAACAGGCCAATTACCAGCAATGAAATATGAATTAATAAGTAATTTTAAAACTTCCAACAAACAAAAATCTGAGACAGGATGGCATCACAGGTAAATTCTATAAAACATTTAGAAAAGATTTAACATCTATCCTTCTGAAACTATTCCAAAAATTGCAGGGGAAGAAACACTTCCAAACTCATTCTATGAGGCCAAACTCACCCTGATCCCCAAATCAGAAAAAGATATCACACAAAACAGAAAATTACAGGCCAATATCACTGATGAACATAGATGCAGAATTTCTCAACAAAATACTAGTAAACTGGATCCAATAATACTTTTAAAAGATGACACACCATGATTAAGTGGGAATTAATCCCCAGATGTAAGGATTTTTCAATATACCCAAATCAATCAATGTGATACACCACATTAACAAACTGAAGAGTAAGAACCATATGATCATCTCAATAGAGAGAGAAAAAGTGTTTGATAAAATTTAACATCTGTTGATGATAAAAACACCCCAGAAAGTGGGCATAGAGGGAACATACCTCAACATAATAAAGGCTATATATGACAAACCCACAGCTAACATCATACTCAATGGTAAAAAGCTGAAAGCTTTCCTCCTAAGACCAGGAACCAGACAAGGATTCCCACTCTCACAACTTTTATTCAACATAGTTTTGGAAGTCCTAGCCAGAACAATCAGAGAAGAAAAGGAATTAAAAGGAATCCAAATTGGAAAGGAAGAAGTAAAATTGTCATTGTCAGCAGATGACATGATACTATACATAGAATATCCTAAAGATACCACTGGAAAACTACTAGACCTCATCAATGAATTTGGTAAAGTTGCAGGATAAAAAATTAATATAAAGAAATCTGTTGCATTTCTATACATTAACAACAAAGTATCATAAAGAGAATTTAAGGAAACAATCCCATTTACCATCACATCATAAAGAATAAAATACCTAAGAATAAACCTACCTAATGAGGTAAAAGACCTGTACTCTGAAAACTATAAGACACTACTACAAGAAAGACACACTACAAGAAATTGAAGACCTCACAAACAGATGGAAAGATGTACTGAGTTCTTGGATTGAAAGAGTCAATATTGTTAAAATGACCATACTATCCAAGGCGATCTACAGATTCAATACAATCCCTATCAAAATACATAATGGCATTTTTCACAGAACTAGAACAAGTAATTTTAAAATGTGTGTGCGTGGAAACACAAAAGACCCCAAATAGCCAAAAAAGTCTTGAGAAAGAGGAACAGAGCTGGAGGAATCAAGCTCCCTGACTTCAGAATATACTACAAAAATACAATAATCAAACAGTATGGTAGAGACACAAAAACAGACACAGAAATCAGTGGAAAAGGATAGAGAGCCCAGAAATAAATCCACGCACTTATGGTCAATTAATCTATGACAAAGAAGGCAAGAATATATGAGGGATCAAAGACTGTCTCTTCAATAAGTGGTGCAAGGAAAACTTTACAGTTTTCTTTACATAGAAAAGAATGAAATTAGAATAGTCTCTAACACCAGATACAAAAATAAATTCAAAATTGATTAAAGACCTAAATGTAAGACCAGATAGCATAAAACTCCTAGAGGAAAACATAGGCAGAATACTCTTTGTCATAAATTGTAGCAGTATTTTATTTTTTGGCTCCTAAAGTAAGGAAATAAAAGCAAATATAAACAAATGGACCTAATTAGACTTAAAAGTTTTTACACAGCAAAGGAAACCCTTGACAAACAAAAAGACAACCTACGGAATGGAAGAAAATATTTGCAAATGATATGACAGATAAGGGATTAATATCCAACTTACATAAACAGCTCATACAACTCAACATAAAAAAATTCCCAATTTAAAAAGTGGGCAAAAAAAAAAAAAAAAAAAAGCAAGTGCTTTATTTTGGGGCTTCCCTGGTGGTGCAGTGGTTGAGAATCCGCCTGCCGATGCAGGGGGCATGGGTTCATGCTCCGGTCCGGAAAGATCCCACATGCCATGCAGCAGCTGGGCCCATGAGCCATGGCCATTGTGCGTGTGTGTCCGGAGCCTGTGCTACGCAATGGGAGAGGCCACAAGAGTGAGAGGCCCACATACCGTAAAAAAAAATAAGAAGAAGAAGAAAAATAAAAAGTGGGCAGAAGAACTGAATAGACATTTTCCAAGAAGTAAATGCAGATGGTCAACAGGCACTTGAAAAGATACTCAACATTGCCAATCATCAGAGATATGTAAATCAAAACCATGATGAGATATCACCTCATGCCTGTCAGAATGACTATCATTAAAAAGCATGCAAATAACAAATGTTGGAGAGGATGTAGAGAAAAGGGAACCCTCCTACACTGTTGGTGGGAATGTAAATTGGTGCAGCCACTGTGGAAAACAGATAGAGCCTTCTCAAAAGATAAAAAATATAACTACCATATGACCCAGGAATTCCACTCCTGAGTTTATATCTGAAAAAAGACAAAAACACTAATTAGAAAAGATGCATGCACCCCAATGTTCATAGCAGCATTATTAACAATTGCCAAGATAAGGGAGCATCCTAAGTCTATCAACAGATCAATGGGTGAAGAAGATGTGGTAGATATATACAATGGAATACAACTCACTTATAAAATAAAAAAGAACACAATTTTGCCACTTGCAGCAACATGGATAGATGTGGAGGACACTATGCTAAGTGAGCTAAGTCAGTCAGGGAAAAACAAAAACTGTAGGATAATTATCCCAAAGGAGACTAAACTCCATCCAGTTTAGAGTAAAATAATTCATTCAAAAAAAATCTGTAGGATATCACTTATTTGTGGAATCAAAAAATACAAAACACTAGTGAATAGAACAAAAAAGAAGCATACTCACAGATCTAGAGAATAAACTAGTGGTTACCAGTGGGGTGGGGCTATAGGGGTTGGGGAGTGGGAGCTGTAAACTATTGGGTGTAAGTTAGGCTTAAGGATGTATGGTACAACACGTGGAATATAGCCAATATTTTGTAATAACTGTAAATGAAAAGTAACTTTTAAAAATTGTATAAAATTTTGTAAAATGTTTTTTAAACCTATTTTGAGTTAATAACAACTTAGCTTCACAAATATACTAAAACTCTGCCTTTACACACCTCCTTCTCTCTCTTTCTATATTGTTATTGTCACAGATTACATATGTACCCATTATTACCTATGTGCCCATTATTACAGATTTATAATTATTGTTTTATGAATTGATCTTTTAAATAATATGAGAAACAAAGAGAGCAGTTACAAACCAAAGATAAAATACTAATGGATTTTGTATTTACCTATGTGTAATGCTTTACCACCATACTTTATTTTTTCATGTGACGTCAATTTACCGTCTAGTGACATTTCATTACAGCCCATAGGATTCCCTTTATCATTTCTTGTAAGGCAGATCTACTTGTAATGAACTCACGATACTTTTGTTTTTCTAGTAATGTCTTAACTTCTTCATTTTTTTGAAAGATAGTTTTGCTGGATATAGAATTCTTGACTGGTAGTTTTGTTCTTTCAGCACTTTAAATATGCCATCCCATTGCTTTCTGTTCTCCATTGTTTCTAAAGAGAAATTGGTTGTTAATCTGATTGGAAATCCCTTGTATACTACAAGTAACTCTTATCTTGCTCATTGCAAGATTATCTTATTATCTTTGGCTTTTGACAGTTTGGTATAATGTGTCTCAGTCTGGATCTCTTTGGTTTACCCTACTTGGAATTTGGTGAGATTCTTGGGTGAGCAGAGTCACGTTTGTTTGCTTGTTTTTTTCAAACTTTGCAAGTCTTGACCATTGTTTACTCAGTTATTCTTTCTGTCTTTCTCACCTCTCCTTTTAAGATTTTCTTTATGCAAATGTTGGTACGTTGATGTCCCACAATCTCATAGGCACATTTTTTTTCTTGATTCTTGTTCTTGTTTTTTTCACATTTTAATATTTTTTGTTGTTGAAAAATGGGCATTTAAAATATTATGATGTGCAGAAACAGAAAAAAAATAAAGAAAAGAAAAATAAATACTCTACTAGTCTTTGCAGATTGGCTCTGGTTTGGGGACACTCTTCACTGTTTAGCCAGGTCTCTTACAACTCTGCCATAGCCTTTACTTCCTGCACATGCTGAAACTAAAGACAAGCCAGGAGCTTATGGTGTTTTATGAGCATGCATCCTTTCCTGGACATGTGCAAGGCATCCTAGCCTACCCAGTATATTAAGGAGCTTTTAGTCTTCAAAGATTCTCACTTCCCAATTTTTCCTACAGCTTTCAATTTGCCTGTTGCCTCAACTTATTTTTTGCCCCAGGTGGTAGCATCTTGTTCATTTGGTTTTCAATGTTTTCTGGGTACATCCTCTGTGTAGACATAGCCATTTCTCTGCCCCTGAGAAATTCCACATTAGGAGAAAAAAGGCCATGTTAATCCTTCAGAGAACGCACTGACAGGACAAAGCAGACAAACAATTCTTTGGGGAGGTCTCTGCTTCCTCAAGCACCAAGTACCTTCACTGGGAATACAGGCTACCATTTTCAATACAACCACTGCATTGGGGAAGGGATTGGGGGATGGTATGTTTAAACAACACAAATTTCTCCCACCCTGTTTAACAGTGCTTTCTGCTGGTTATGTATTCATTTGGTTGCTGTAAACGTTTGACTATCTTCCAGAGTTCTGATAAGGTTAATTCTCTGTAGTAAAGTTTTTCAAATATTATTTCTTCCTTTACTGGTAAAAATCATATTGCTTTTCTCTTTAATCTATTAATGTGGGGAACTTCAGTAATATATTGTTTCTCCTAATGTTAAGTTATTCATGTATTCCTAAGATAAATTCAGTTTGGTCCTATTGAGTATTCCTTTTCATGTATTGTTGATTTGCTTGTAGTTTTTTAAAAGATAATTAGACTTACCTTCATAATTAATTTTGGCCTACAGTTACAACTTCTCATGTTCTCAGTGTATAGTTTTTGTAGCAAGATTATACTTGTAAAATGAATATGAGAGTGCTTCCACTTTTAAAATTCTATGGAATGTATAGTAATTTGGGGATTACATGGTGTATTTTGAGTTTCTGTGTTTTTAGTGCCTTTAAACAATATTGAACTTTCTTTATCAGGCAGTTAATCTTGATCCTTTCAAGATTAGATTTTAGCTTTGCTAGGGAGAAGGGGCAGTTTAGCCCTACCATAAAAGTTTGACCCTTTTGGTATCAAGGTTCAGAATGTGCCTTCAGACAAAAACATAGGGTATGTTGTAGGGCTCATCTCATTTGTTTTCCTTTCCTTAGGGAGTATAGTCCTAATATGCCTATTGTCCAAGGACTGAAAACAGATGTTTCATATATTTTGCAACATTTTTTAGTTTTTCCTTTTTTTTAAACAGGAAGACAAGTCTAGAACAAGTTACTCCAACCTGCCAGAAGTGTCAATTCCCTGGTTCATCACATTTTTATTATTCTATTTTCTTTATTTTTTCTTCTATTTATTTTATTTTTTGTATTTTGTTATTTTCCCTTATTAATGTCTGCTTGATCCGTTAATTATTTAGATATTATATTGAAATCTCACATGACGGCTAATTTTCCCATTAATGTTTATAGTTATTGCAATCTTTCTCATATTTTCTAAGATTATGATCTTATAAGCTTAATATTTAGAAGCAAATTGTGTTCATGGAGGCCTAAACTTGTTGAAATTGTATTATGACCTTTCTTTAATAGCTATTGCTATAAAATATATTTTATATTGACATAGTGATACAAATATTATTTTAGCAAGTAAAAACTGATAATTTTTTTTTTCTTTGCAGTACGTGGGCCTCTCACTACTGTGGCCTCTCCCGTTGCAGAGCACAGGCTCCAGATGCACAGGCCCAGCGGCCATGGCTCACAGTCCCAGCCTCTCTGCGGCATGTGGGATCCTCCCGGACCGGGGCACGAACCCGTGTCCCCTGCATCAGCAGGCGAACTCTCAACCACTGCGCCACCAGGGAAGCCCAAAACAGATAATTTTAAGTGTTAACTTATTCCCACCTATTTAGCAGTTCAAGTCTTATATAAAGTCTGATAAGGAGGGACTATGCTTGTGTTTTACTTAAGAGTAGAAAAGAGAATATTTCCCATTGAAGAAATTATATTTTCAAATGCCACTCTTTTGTATCTTCCACCTTGGTATTAAGCCAAAGAATAATTATATAAGAAATGATGAAAATAGACACACAAAGAGTAAGACACACATAAAATCTTCATTAAAAACATCTCAAAAGAACAAAAAAGAATCTATTCATACTTTGGTTATACATCAGAGAATATATCACATTTGTGGTGAAATATAAAGTAGATTTGTATGTATTTGATTATTTTCAATAACTCCTGTGATTTGTTGATTATTTACCATGCATCAGGCATGAAACTATGCATTGTACCTGCATAATCTCAATAAGTGTGTACACTTAATCAGGTTATTTGATTTTACTTTGTCCCAATTTTCTCATCCATTGGCCTCTTAAGATGCTCTTTAGTGTCATAAATTTTAAGAGATACAGTCTTCTGTAAGTTTTCCTGAGGGGCAGAGGGGCAGCCTGCGTAAGTTAAAAAAAAAAAAATCACCTAAGTGTTATAAATACTAACATACTAAGGACATGTGAATTAATATGGGTAAAAGTTTAGCTTTAAATAGGTAAACTTTTTCTTTAAAAACTTGTGTACACACACGTACATGCACACACACACGTGCAGGAATAGAACAATTATCTCTTTACAAATGTTTACAAGTAATGAGGACACTGTTATAAGAGCAATCTAATAACAATGATAGCTGATGGGCTTATTGCCAGAATTTTATGGATCTACTTGTCTGCAAAAATAAATCTCCTTTCACACTACTCATCTGTTTATGTTTTATTATGGTATTACAAAATTTTCCTCCTTTATTAAATACTTTTGTATATCAGTAATTAAATGTTCTCCTTTATAATTTAGTTTCCAGATGTAAACTGTCCATGTAGCTCTTAAGAACACTTTATAATATTAGAACTAGATAACAAATAGTTCCTATCAAATATGTAATTAATTATTAAATATACTGTTTATTATTTTCTATATTTTATGATATTTTAATATCTTAAAAAGCTTGCTGGCTGGAGAGAAATTGCCACTCTCAAGGTTAGTCAATTTTGCTTTAAGACATTTTTTAGAGTAGTTGTAGATTTATAACAAATCTGAGAGGAAGATATGGAGATTTCCCATATACCTCCCTTCCCAAAATCTATGCAATTTCCCCCATTATTGACATCTTCCATCAGAGTAATATATATATACTTTTTTACTAAGGATGAACCTAAATTGACACATCATAATCACTCAAAGTCTATAGTTTACCTTAGGGTTTACTCCTAGTATTGTACACTATATGGGTATGAACAAATGCATGATGACCTGTATCCATCACTAGAGTATCACACACAAAAATTTTTTTTTCAATTTTATTGGAGTATAGTTGATTTACAATGTTGTGTTAGTTTCAGGTGTACACCAAAGTGTACATATGTATGCATATACATATGCATACATATATCCACTCTTTTTTTTTTTTTAGATTTTTTCCCATATAGGCAGTTACAGAGTATTGAGATTTCCCTGTGCTGTACAGCAGGTTCTTATTACTTAACTACTTTATATATAGTTGTGTGTATATGTCAGTCCCAATCTCCCAATTTATCTTCCCCCTGTACCCCCTGATAACCATAAGTTTGATTTCTACATCCATGACACTACTTCCGTTTTGTAAATAAGATCATTTGTACCCTTTCTTTTTCAGATTCCACATATAAGCAATGTCATCTGATATTTGTCTTTCGCTGTCTGACTTACTTCACTCAGTATGACAATCTCTAGTTCCATTCATGTTGCTGAAAATGGCATTATTTTGTTCTTTTTTAAGGCTGACTAATATTCCATTGTATATATGAACCACATTTTCTTTATCCATTCCTCTGTTGATGGACATTTCGGTTGCTTCCATGTCCTGGCTATTGTAAATAACAGTGCAATGAACATTGAGGTGCATGTATCTTTTTGAATTATGGTTTTCTTTGGGTATATGCCCAGGAGTGGGATTGTTGGGTCATATAATAGTTTTATTTTTAGTTCTTTAAGGAACGTACATGCTATTCTCCACAGTGGCTGTACCAATTTACATTCCCACCAACAGTGTAGGAGGGTTCCCTTTTCTCCACACACTCTCCAGAATTTGTTGTTTATAGATTTTTTGATGATAGCAATTCTGACTGGTGTGAGGTGATAGCTCATTGTAGTTTTGCTTTGCATTTCTCTGATAATTAATGATGTTGAACATATTTTCATGTGCATTTTGACAATCTGTATGTCTCTTTGGAGAAATGTCTTCTGCCCATTTTTTGATTGGGTGATTTGTTTTTTTCAATTGAGCTGCATGAGCTGTTTATATATTTTGGAGATTAATCCCTCGTTGGTGGCTTCATTTCCAAATATTTTCTCCCATTCTGTGGGTTGTCTTTTTGTTTTCTTTATGGTTTCCTTTGTTGTGAAAAAGCTTTTAAGTTTAATTAGATCCCATTTGTTTCTTTTTGTTTTTATTTTCATTACCCTAGGAGGTGGATGAAAAAAGATCTTGCTGCATTTTATGTCAAAGTGTGTTCTGCCTATGTTTTCCTCTAAGAGTTTTATGGTGTCCAGCCTTACATTTAGGTCTTTAACCCTGAGTTTATTTTGTGTGTGGTGTTAGGGAGTGTTCTAATTTCATTCTTTCACATGTAGTTGCCCAGTTTTCCCAGCACCATTTATTGAAGAGACTATCTTTTCCCCATGGTATATTCTTGCCTCCTTTGTCATAGATTAGGTGACCATAAGTCTGTGGGTTTATTTCTGGGCTTTCTATCCTATCCCACTGATCTTTATTTCTGTTTTTGTGCTAGTACCAATTATTTTGATTACTGTAGCTTTGTAGTATAGTCTGAAGTCAGGGATCCTGATTTCTCCAGCTCCATTTTTCTTTCTCAAGATTGCTTTGGCTATTTGGGGTCTTTTGCATTTCCATAAAAAATGTAATATTTTTGTTCTATATCTGTGAAAAATGCCATTGGTAATTTGATAGGTATTGCATTGAATCTATAGATTGCTTTGGTTAGTATAGTCACTTCACAATATTGATTCTTCCAACCCAAGAACATGGTATACCTCTCCATTTGTTTGTGTCGTCTTTGATTACTTTCATCAGCATCCTATAGTTTTCTGTGTAGAGGTCTTTTGCTTCCTTAGGTAGGTTTATTCCCAGGTATTTTACTCTTTTTATTGCAATGGTAAATGGGATTGTTTCCTTAATTTCTCTTTATGACCCTTTGTTGTTAATGTGTAGAAATGCAATAGATTACCTTATATTAATTTTGTATCCTGCCACTTTAGCAAATTCACTGATGAGCTCTAGTAGTTTTCTGGTAGCATCTTTAGGATTTTCTATGTAGAGTATCATGCCATCTGCAAACAGTGACAGTTTTACTTCTTCTTTTCCAATTTGGCTTCCTTTTATATCTTTTTCTTCTCTGACTACTGTGGCTTGGGCTTCCAAAACTATGTTGAATAATAGTGGCGAGTGTGGACATCCTTGTTTTGTTTCTGATCTTAGAGGAAATGTTTTCCGTTTTTCACCATTGAGAATGATGTTTGCTGTGGGTTTGTCATATATGGTCTTTATTATGTTGAGGCAGGTTACCTCTATGCTCACCTTCTGGAGAGTTTTTATCATAAATGAGTGTTGAACTTTCAAAAGCTTTTTCGGCATCTATTTAGATGATCACATGGGTTTTATTCTTCAGTTTGTTAATATGGTGTATCACATTGAATGATTTGTGTATGTTGAAGAATCCTTGTATCCCTGAGAGAAATTCTCTTTGATCATGATACATGACCCTTTTGATGTGTTGTTGGATTCTGTGAGCTAGTATTTTGTTGAGGATTTTAGTATCTAAGCTCATCAGTAATATTGGTCTATAATCTTCTTTTTCTGTTGTATCTTTGTCTGGTTTTGGTATCAGGGTGATGGTGGACTTGTAGAACGAGCTAGGGAGTGTTCCTTCCTCTGTTAATTTTTGGAGCAGATTGAGAAGGATAGGTGTTAGCTCTTCTCTAAATGTTTGATAGACTTCACCTCTGAAGCCATCTGGTCCTGTACTTTGGCTTGTTGGAAGATTTTTACCCATTTTCAATTTCATTGCTTGTGATTGGTCTGTTCATATTTTCTGTTTTTTCCTGGTTCAGTCTTGGCAGGTTATGCCTTTCTAAGAAGTTGTCCATTTCTTCCAGGTTGTCCATTTTATTGGCTAATGGTTTATCAATTTTGTTTACCTTCTCAAAGAACCATCTTTTAGTTTCAGAGTTTTTTTTTATTTTATTATACAGCAGGTTCTTATTATTTATCTATTTTATACGTAATAGTGTATATATGTCAATCCCATGTCCCAGTTCATCCCACCACCACCACCCACTCCCTGCTCTCCCCTCCTTGATGTCCATACATTTGTTCTCTACATCTTTGTCTCTATTTCTGGCTTGCAAACCAGCTAATCTGTACCATTTTTCTAGATTCCACATATACGCATTAATAAACGATGTTTGTTTTTCTCTTTCTGACTTACTTCACTCTGTAGGACAGTCTCTAGGACCATCCATATCTCTACAAATGAACCATTTTCATCCCTTTATATGGCCGAGTAATATTCCACTGTATATATGTACCACATCTCCTTCATCTATTGGTCTGTCAGTGGGCATTTAGATTGCTTCCATGACCTGGCTATTGTAAATAGTGTTACAATGAACATTGGTGTGCAAGTGTCTTTTTGAATTATGATTTTCTCTGGGTATATTCTCAGTAGTGAGATTGCTGGGTCATATGGTAATTCTATTTTTAATTTTGTAAGGAACCCCCATACTGTTCTCCATAGTGGCTGTATCAATTTACATTCCCATCAACAGTGCAAGAAGGTTGCCTTTTCTCCACACCCTCTCCAGCATTTGTTGTTTGTAGATATTTTGATGATGGTCATTCTGTGAGTTGATACCTCATTGTAGTTTTGATTTGAAATTCTCTAATAATTACTGATATTGAGCAACTTTTCATGTGCCTCTTGGCCATCTGTATGTCTTCTTTGGAGAAGTGTTTATTAGGTCTTCTGACCATTTTTAGATTGGGTTGTTTGTTTTTTTGATACTGAGCTGCACGAGCTGCTTGTATATTTTGGAGATTAATTCTTTGTCAGTTGCTTCATTTGCAAATATTTTCTCCCATTCTGACAGGAGAATTACATTTACATGTCATTCCATTTTGTTTATAGTTTCCTTTGTTGTGCAATAGCTTTAAGTTTCATTAGGTCCCATTTTTTTATTTTTGTTTTTATTTTCGTTACTCTAGAGGTGGGTCAAAAAAGATCTTGCTGTGATTTATGTCCAAGTGTGTTCTTCCTATGTTTTCCTCTAAGAGTTTTATAGAGTCCAGTCTTACATTTAGGTTTCTAATCCATTTTGAGTTCATTTTCATGTATGGTGGTAGGGAGTGTTCTAATTTTGTTCTTTTACATGTAGCTGTCCAGTTTTCCCAGCACCACTTATTGAAGAGACTGTCTTTTTTTTTTTTCACACACACACACTGTGTTTTATTTTTACAAGAGATAAGTAAAGTGACACCAAGCATTATAAATGGTTGACCACAACAAAAGCAACAATGATTTCAATTACCAAACACGAAACACACTCATACTATGACATAATATTGACATTCAGTCCAGTAGAAGAGACTGTCTTTTCTCTATTGTATATTCTTGCCTGCTTTGTCATAGATCAGTTGACCACGGTTGAGTGGGTTTATCTCTGGGCTTTCTATGCTGTTCCACATTTCTGTTTTTGTGCCAGTACCATAGTGTCTTGATTAATCTAGCTTTGTAGTATTGTCTGAAATCAGGGAGTCTGATTTCTCCAGCTCCGTTTCTTTCCCCAAGATAGCTTTAGCTATTTGGGGTATTTTATGTCTCTATAAAAATTTTAAGATTCTTTTGTCCTAATTCTATAAAAAATGCCATTGGTAATTTGATAGGGATTGCACATAATCTGTAGTTGCTTTGGGTAGTAGAGTCACTTTCAAAATATTGATTCTTCCAATCCAAGAACATAGTATATCTCTCCATCTGTTTGCGTCATCTTTGATTTCTTTCATCCCTGTCCTAGAGTTTTCTGAGTACAGGTTTTTTACTTCCTTGGGTAGGTTTATTCCTAGGTATTTTATTCTTTTTGTTGCAATGGTAAATGGGATTATTTCCTTACTTCTCTTTCTAATCTTTCATTGTTAATATATAGAAATGCAAGAGATTTCTGTGCATTAATTTTGTATCCAGCAACTTTACCAAATTCATTGACTACCTCTAGTATTTTTCTGGTGGTTTTTTTAGGATTTTCTATTCAGAGTATCATGCAATCAGAAAACAGTGACAGTTTTACTTCTTCTTTTCCAATATGGATTCCCTTTGTTTTTTTTTTTTTCCTTCTCTGATTGCCATGGCTAGGACTTCTAAAACTATGCTGAATAATACTGGTGAGAGTGGACATCCTTGTCTTGTTCCTAATCTTAGAGGAAGTGCTTTCAGTTTTCCACCATGGAGAATGATGTTTGTTGTGGGTTTGTCATATATGGCCTTTCTTATGTTGAGATAGTTTCCCTCTATGTCCACTTTCTAGAGAGTTTTTATCATAAATCGGTGTTGAATTTTGTCAAAAGCTTTTTCGGCATCTATTGAGATGGTCATATGGATTTTATTCTTCAGTTTGTTAATATGGTGTATCACATTGTTTGATTTGCATATATTGAAGAATCCTTGCATCCCTGGAATAAATCCCACTTGATCATGGTGTATGATCCTGTTAATGTGTTGTTGGAATCTGTTTGCTAGTATTTCGTTGAGGATTTTTGCATCTATATTCATCAGTGATATTGGTCTGCAATTTTTTGTTTTTAGTATCTCTGTCTGGTTTTCGTATCAGGGTGATGTTGGCCTTGTAGAGTGAGTTTGGGAGTTCCTTCTTCTGTAGTTTTTTGGAAGTGTTTGAGAAGGATGGATGTTAGCTCTCCTCTAAATGTTTGATAGAATTCACTTGTGAAGCCATCTGGTCCTGGACTTTTGTTTGTTGGAAAAATTTTAATCACAGTTTCAATGTCATTACTTGTGACTGATCTGTTCATATTTTCTATTTCTTCCTGGTTCAGTCTTGGAGGATTATACCTTTCTATGAATTTGTCCATTTCTTCCAAGTTGACCATTTTTTTGGCACAGAGTTGGTTTGTAGTAGTCTCTCATGATGCTTTGTATTTCTGTGGTGTCCATTGTAACTTCTCCATTTTCATTTCTAATTTTATTGATTTGTGTCCTCTTCCTCTTTTTCTTGATGAGTGTTGGTAAATATTTATCAGTTTTGTTTATCTTCTCAAAGAACCAGCTTTTAGTTTTATTGATCTTTGCTATTGTTTTCTTTGTTTCTATTTCATCTATTTTTGCTCAGATTTTTATGATTTCTTTCCTTCTACTAACTTTGGGTTTTATTTGTTCTTCTTTCTCTAGTTCCTTTAGGTGTAAGGTTAGATTGTTTATTTGAGATTTTTCTTGTTTCTTGAGATAGGATTGTATTGTTATAAACTTCCCTCTTAGAACTGTTTTTGCTGTATCCCATAGCTTTTGGATCATTGTGTTTTCATTGTCATTTGTTTCTAGGTATTTTTTTATTTCCTCTTTGATTTCTTCAGTGATCTCTTGATTATTTAGTAACATATTATTTAGCCTCCATGTGTTTGTGTTTTTTACATTTTTCCCCTGTAATTTATTTCTAATCTCATAGCGTTGAGGTCTGAAAAGATGTTTGATATGATTTCAATTTTCTTAAATTTACTGAGGCTTGATTTTTGACCCAAAATGTCATCTATTCTGCAAAATGTTCTGTGGGCACTTGAGAAGAAAGTGTAATCTGCTGGTTTTGGATGGAATGTCCTATAAATGTCAATTAAGTCCATCTTGTCTATTGTGTCATGTAAAGCTTATTTTTCCTTATTAATTTTCTGTCTGGAGGTTCTGCCCATTGGTGTAAGTGAGGTGTTAAATTCCCCCATATTATTGTGTTACTGTCGATATCTCCTTTTATGGCTGTTAGCATTTGCCTTATGTATTGAGGTGCTCCTATATTGGGTCCACATATATTTACAGTTGTTCAATCTTCTTGGATTGATCCCTTGGTCATTATGTAGTGACTATTTGTCTCTTGTAACAGTCTTTGCTTTAGTCTATTTTGTATGATATGAATATTGCAACTCCAGCTTTCTTTTGATTTCTATTGCATGGTATATCTTTTTCCATCCCCTCACTTTTAGAAAGTTTGTTTGTGTCCCTTGATCTGAAGTGGGTTTCTTGTAGACAGCATATATCTGTTTCTTGTTTTTGTATCCATTCAGCCAGTCTCTGTCTTTTGCTTGGAGCATTTATTCCATTTACATGTAAGGTAATTATTGATATGTAAGTTCCTATTGCCATTTTCTTAATTGTTTGGTGTTTGTTTCTGTAGGTCGTTTTTCTTCCCTTACTCTTTTATTCTCCTCTCTTGTGTTTCTTGCCTAGAGGAGTTCCTTTAGCATTTGTTGTAAAGCTGGTTTGGTGGTCTTCAAATGTTGGTGTGCTTAATGTTGTCCCAGAGGTCTCTGAGACCATCCACATTTCTTTTCACTCTTTTTTTCTTTATTCTGTTTTATGGCAGAGATTTCCACCATTCTTTCTTCCAGGTCACTTATTTGTTCTTCTGCCTCCATTATTCTGCTATTGATTCCTTCTAGTGTATTTTTCATTTCAGTTATTGTCCTCTTCATCTCTGTTTGTTTGTACTTCTAGGTCTTTGTTAAACTTTCCTTGTATCTTCTCAATCCATGCCTCCATTCTGTTTCTGAGATTTTGGATCATTTTTACTATCATTACTCTGAATTGTTTTTCAGATAGATTACTTATCTCCTCTTCATTCAGTTCTTCTTTTAGGTTTTTATCTTGCTCCTTCATCTGCCACATATTTATTTTTTGTCTCATTTTGTCAAACTTACTGTTTTGTGCTCTCCTTTCTGCAGACTGCAGGATCATAGTTCCTCTTGACCCTGGTGTCTGCCCCCTGGTGGGTGAGGTTGGTCCAAAAGTTTGTGCCATTATCCCCTTGATAGGGGTTTTGATTGGTGTTTTGGTGATCAGAGCCTGCCCTAGATATTGAGTGGGGCCTCCCCTTTGTTCTGTGATTGTCACTGCCCTGTCAGGGGCAGGGTCTGCTCCTTATTTGTTGTAGTAGAGGCCCCAAGATCTGTTTTTTAGCTGTGATTCTGATCTGCAGTGGGAGGTAGGTGGAATTGGAGCATTCCCACTGGGAGAGAAGCCACTGTGTTTTCCTCCTCTGGAGATGTTCACCTGTGAATGTGCTCTTTTGTGTCTCTTTTTGCCCACTGTGCAGGCTCACAAAGTATACTGTTGTTGGCACTGCTCTTAGTCCTGCCTCAACTGTGGGTATGCCAGCAATTGGCCCTGGTCACTCTCAGGCATTGTTTTCACCTGGCCACTGGTGCAGGTCTACTGAGGTTAGGTCTCAGGATTGCAGTAGTTATGCACCTGGACCCCTGTAGGAGCTATGGAGGCAGCTTGAACTCTGGTCTGGCCCAACCCCCAGGTGTACATCCCCACAGATCCCACAGTTGCTAAAGCCAGACCTGTCCCAGCTGCAAGAGTACCTGTTGTCTTTTTGGATGTTTCACAGGTGCTGAATTGAGGAAGCCATCAGCAGAGGTGTTACTCTACTGTTTGCACAGCTGTGAAGAGAGACTTCAGCTCTTCTTCCTTAGTCATACAGCCCCTGGGGTCAGCTGAGTTTTCAGCCAGTACTCTGTGTGATTTTCCTAGTGGGGGGAGCTATCTGTGCCCTCCCAGGACAGTAGGGCTTGTCCCAGCACCCACTGGTGGATTTCCTAGTAGCAAGAGGTTTCTGTGCACTCCCGGGACAGCAGGGCAGATCTGAGTACCCACTCATGGATTTCCTAGTAGTAAGAGCTATCCACACACTCCCAAGACAGCAGGGCATGTTCCAGCACCACTGATGGATTTCCTAGTTGTGGAAGCCATCTGCACCCTCCTGGGACAGTGGGACATGTCCCAGCACCCACTGGTGGATTTCCAAGTATCAAGAGCTATCTGCAACCTCTTGGGACAGCAGGGCAAGTTCCAGCACCCACTGATGGATTTCTTAGTCAAAGAAGCTTTCTGCACTCTCCTGGAACAGCAGGGCATGTCCTGGCACCCACTGGTGGTAACAAGAGGTTTCCACATGCTCCCAGGACAGAGAGGCAGGTCCTAGCACCCACTTGTGGATTTCCTAGTTGTGGAAGCTATCAGAGCCCTCCCAGGACAGCATGGGCAGGTCCTGGGTCTCTCTGGCAGAATTGCTAGTGGCTGGATAGGTCTGTGCCTTTCTGGGTCAGTGGGGGCAGGTCCTGTGTCCCACTGGTGGAATTCCTAGTTTCGGGGGCTGTCCATGCCCTTCCAGGTAAGCCAGGGCATGGTCTGGTGTTTGCCCGCAGGTCTGGAAGAGGTGGCCAGTACCTGCCTCTGGAGCCCAAGATGACGGCAGCAACTTGCCTCATATTTGGAGCTCCTGTGGACAGTGTCCTGTTTCCTGGGAGTGCTCACAGGGATAGAAGTTCTTATGGCTGTCCCACCCCTTTCCTTGTGCACCTCCCAATAATCATGCCTTGCCTCTCTGGTGGGTCCAGGCTTCTTCATAGTACACTCTCAGTTGCCATGGCCCAACCTCTTTAGGCTGTTTCTACACCAACCCTGTTCCTCTCCCTGAGACTGAGCTTCAGAGTCTGAGCTTCAGTACTCAACTTCCACCGTCACTGACAGGAGTATCTCAGGTTGGGGAGCGCAGTGTACTGGTGTGACCCTCTGTTCAGGTTAGTCTCCATTTTGCCTTCCACAAACCAGTTGCTGCTCTCCTGTTTTAGGCTTCAAAACTCCCCCTCTGTCCAGTCTAATTTCTCTGCTGGTGAGGAGCCTTCCCAAGGTGTGGGAACCTTTCCTCCTTCACAGCTCCCTTCCCAGTGCACAGGCCCTATCCTGATTCCTTCTGTTTCTTTTTTTCCTACACAGTTATGTGGAGGTTTTCTTGTTTTCTCAAATGTCTAAGGTTTTCTGTCGGATCTCAGTAGCTGTTCTGTGTAAATTGTTCCACTTGTAGATGTATTTTCAATGTTTCTGTGGAGGGAGGTGAACTCTGCTTCCTACTCCTCCACCATCTTGATGCTGATCTCAGTGGAGTCCTTTTGACCTCACACAAAGTATTTTCACTGCCCTAAAAATCCTGTGTTCTACCTGTTCATCCTTCCATCCTGCAAAATGCTTGGCAACAACTGATCTTTTCACTTTCTCCACAGTTTTGCCTTTTCCAGAATATTATATAGTTGGAGTCACACAGTTTATATCCTTTTTAGATTAGCTTCTTTCACTTAGTAAAATGCATTTAAGGATCCTTCATGCTTTTTCATGGCTTTATAGTCATTTCTTTTTAGTGCTGGGTAATATTCCTTCACCTGGATGTACCACAGATTACTTACCATCCACCTACTGAAGGACATCTTGGTTGCTTCCAACTGAATTCTGTCAGTTATAAATATAGCTGCTATAAACAACCATGTACAGGGTTTCATGTGACAGACCATTTCCACTGGGGTTGGAGAAGTAACTTTTGCTGGGAATAGAGTGGCTAATTCCATAGGAGGTGTAAAGGCTGCTTCTACTGGTAAAGAAAACTCAAAAGAACTTAGGTACTCATTGGTCTCCACTTCATTAGGGTCTTCCTACACACAACCCCATCCCATTCTTTTCCAATCAATCAATGGCCTCACTTTAACAGTAGACACTGTGTTATGCTGGAAGTTCAACCTGCATTGTAATTAGTCCAATCATAGGCTGAGATTCAGCATTTGATTTTTAACAATTTTTGCCTTGTCTTTACAGGAGGTAAAGCTGTCCTTCAGAGCACATGCAGAAAGTTTTAGGTCACTTATATGGCAACTGTCCTGGGAATTTGAATTCTTGTGATCATTTTTTGTTCTTTCACATTTTAACCAGTGACATTAGGAGCAACCAACAAACCTCATTACATTCCCTAGTTTCCCCAAAGTGTTCTGAAGTATCATATACAGAGTCACTTAGCTCCTTGCCAAAGTGAATGATTAGGAGTACCCAAGGCAAATGTTATATGTATCTCTATAAGCAGTTCATGGCATGTGCTATCAGTGCACCCTTTTTTTTTTTTTTTTTGGCGGTACATGGGCCTCTCACTGTTGTGGCCTCTCCCGTTGTGGAGCACAGGCTCCGGACGCGCAGGTTCAGTGGCCATGGCTCACGGGTCCAGCCACTCCGCGGCATGTGGGATCTTCCCAGACCGGGGCACGAACCCGTATCCCCTGCATCGGCAGGCGGACTCTCAACCACTGTGCCACCAGGGAAGCCCCAGTGCACTCTTTACTACTGGAAATAGAGTCATTAGCATCTTTAAGAATGATCAGATTAGAAAGTCAATTTTAGAAACCCCAGAATCCATAAAACTCATCCTTAAAATTCTGTTTCTCTAAAACCACTCTTGGTACAAAAATCTGTATTAGTCAGGATTCTCCAGGGAAACAGAACCAATAGGAGATCTCTCTCTCTCTGTCTCTCTCTCTCCCCATGCATACACACACACACAAATATATTTATCTCATATATATATATATAGCGTTAAGCCTTAAACAACACAAGGGTTAGGGGTGCTGACTCCCCACCCTGCAGAAGACAATATAACTTTACAGTTCGTCCTCCATACCCATGTATTCAACCAATCATGGACCATGTAGTACTGTAGTATGTATTCATTGAAAAAACTCCACATATAAGTGAACCTGTGCAGTTCAAACCCATGTTGTTCAAGGTTCAACTGTATATAAATATATAGAGGTAGATAAGCATACTTGTTTATAAATTATATATATATAATATATATATTATATATAATATGAGAGAGAGAGAGAGAGGAAGACTTATTATAGGAATTGACTCATATGATTATGGAGGCTGAGAATCTGCTGTCTGCAAACTGGAGAACCATGAAAGCCAGTGTGTAATTCAGCCCAAGTCCAAAGGCCTAAGAACCAGGAGTTCCAAAGTCCAAGGGGAGAAAAAGATAGATGTCAGATGTGCCAGCTCAAATAGAGAGAAAATTTGCCCTTCATTCAGACTTGGGATTTCAGGTTAGTCTCAGATTTGAAGCTTTCCATTTAGAAGGACTGGGTGCAGTTCATTCATCCATACAATTAACAAATATATATTTTGAGTTTTTACCATGTACCAAGTACCATGCTAGGTGGTAGGAATAGAGAAGTCAACTAAAAAATGTACTCATCTTTCTGACACTAACATCATAATGAAGGAACACAGACATTAAGCAGCAAACATTTGAAAAAAAATTATTTCAGATAATCGTAAATGTTATGAAGAGTGTAAATCAGAATAATTGAATCAAGGGTAATTGAAATTTAGGGATTGAGGAAGGAGGGTACTTAAGATAGAATGTTTAGGTAATGCCTCTTTCATGAAGGGACATTTGAGTGGAATTATAAGGAGACAACCATGTGAAGATACGGGATAGGATACAGTGTCAGGCAAGAAGACAGCTTCCTAAGAACCACATTCCCTGTTTTTTCTTTGGGAACTAAAGCATCAAGAATGGTACCTTATGGCAGAGAGGAGTGGAAAAGTCAGTGGTTAAGAGGGGAAATTTTAGGAGCACAATACAACATATTCTATTTTGGAGAGGATGACGGGTGAAAGGAGGTAGTTTATCCTCTCCTAAGGAGGAGATCTGAGCTAACAGGCTGGGGAACTTTATGAAATCTCCCTAAGAAGACAGGAAGACAAAGGTAGGGCAATTAAAGGAGAGGTCACCAGAAGCAAGGAGACAATTCTAAAGAAAATATATGTTTTTTACTAGTTTGGAAAAGGTATATCTTTCCTACAAGCCCATAATTTCCCTGAGGACAGGATCTTTCTCATTCATTTTTCTATTTCTGATGTGGTCTGCTTACTCCTTCTGTCATCACCAAAAGAACCTACAATTGATTATGCTTTTATAGAATAAATTGTTCAGCAAATTTCATACAGGATATTCATGAAGTGGGAAACATTTACATAAAGCTATATGGAATTTCACTCAGAGGTCATTTGAAAGGGATAGATATACCCAGAAGAAAGGAAATTTAGAGGCTATCATGGCCATACCAACAGAGACAGTGCATATCAGGAAAAATTTCAAATACTTGAAGATTATTTTTGAAATATGCTGTATGAATTTCTCCAGAAATCTTTGTGCAAAGTATGACCTTTGTTTGAGTTTCACTTTTAAAGTTTATATATCTTTCAGACTCATCAATGAGGAAGGAAAGAGCAATCATGCAACTGGTAAGAGACAGGATATACAGCACACCAGGCTTGAAAATAGTGGTGGCAAAAATAATTAACAGATAACGTCAATGTAATAAAAAGTTGTCACAAGATAATGGTCTCCAGCTGTTGTATAAATATTGCAGTGAGAACCATTTTTCAAAGACAAATGTCAAAGTTGAGACAAGAATTTTTATCCCATAAAGTAATAACCCTTAAACAATGTTCTATTGCAATAATTTATTTCTGACACTTATACTTTGCTCTAAAAAAAAAAGAAATTTTTTTTATAATACAGATGCTATAATTGTGTCCTACCAGTTATTTGTTATCTTCAGTGTTATGATTATTCAACTTGATCAAAATTACCTTTTTTTAACAATTTAGAAATGTTTATTTTAGTGTATTTTCCTACATGACTAGTTATCATCTTACTTCCTATGTAGGTACCCTGTATGAGCTCTACTTGAAAATAATGAGTGGCATTATGGCACAAAATGGCAGATTTTACCCTTTTTTAAATCAATAAGCATGTCTTATTGACAGTGTTTGAAAATTCACTGTTACAGTTCTATCTAATACCTTCAACTGAACATTATAGTTTTATATGCCTATTTTTAAAAACTATCTTACATTTTTTTCCTAAGGAATATGTCTACCCAACTCCAGATGATTTTAGGTAATATCACAAACCCAGATGACAGCCAAGTAATCATATATGGATTATTACATGACTCCTGAACTAATTTTGCAGGCTATTGCTAGAGTTAGAGATATTTGTGTAATTTATTTTATCTAAACTTACTTTAGAATAATTTCTGTTCCAGTTATCAATTTATTGCTTCTCAGCTGAAAACCCTCTTTTATTTCCTGTTATGTAAAATGGAAATAATAATGTAACCTCATAAATATTTCTCCTTTGCCAGTAGAAATAATATGTTAAGCTTGGTTAATGCAGAGTTTTGGAGGGACCCAGCAGAAGGAAATGTATTCTGTTTTTGGTTTCAGGGCGCTCCTCTTGGTAAATTCCTACAGTGTGCAACAGGCATCAGCACTTCTTGAGCAGATTTCCCCAGAAGGCAACTTCTCAGTCCATCACCCTTGCAAGAAGATTACCAGTAAGTTTCACAGTGCAGGGCATCAGCAATCATTTCCACCATCCTACGGGCAACTGCCACACCCTCTCCAATAAGGAGAGTGGTGTAGAAAGGGAGTCAGAGAAAGGGTCTGAGCCTTGGGAGGAAATTTCTTCCATATTTTCTATATCTCAGCCAAAAGGGAGGCTTATCCCTATATCAGTTCTTGTATTCTTCAGAGTTCTCTTTTCCCATTAGTTAGGTAATTATGATTATAATTAATCATTCTTTATATTAAATCTTCCCTGTTAAAATTACTGTGCGCTTTGATTGGGCCCTGACTAGTATTACTTTCAGATTCACACCTTCAGTGTTTTGTTGTTTTTTTTTTTTAAGTCACTAGAATGCAGTGGCTTCTTTATTTTCTTATTAAGGTAAGACTTATTCAATATTAACTATTTAAAAGTGTATAATTCAGTGCATTTAATATATTCACGATGTTGTTTAACCACCTCTTACCTCTATCTAGTTCCAAAACACTTTCATCACCCCATAAGAAAACTCTGCTCTCATTAAGTGGTCACTCCAATTTCCCCGTAGCCTCATCTCTGGCAATCATCAATCTGCTTTCTAGCTTTATAGGGGTACCTATGCTATTTCATGTAAATGTAACCATATAATAGGTGACATTTTGTGTCTAGCTTCATTCTCATAATATAATGTTTTCAAGCCTCATTTACATTGTAACTCGTATCCGTACTTCATTCCTTTTTAAGCTGAGTAACATTCTGTTCTATGCATACACCTCATTTGCTTATTTAGTCATCCATTGGGTTATTTGTACATCTTAGCTATTGTGAAGAGCTGCAGTGAATAGTCATATACAAGAATTGATATGAGTAACTCTTTTTAATTCTTTGGGGTATATACCTAGAAGTACAAATACTGGGCTATATGGCAATTCTCTGTTTAACTTTTTAAGGAATCACCAGATTTTACCATGGTGGCTGCATCATTTTATATTCCCACCAGCAGTGTACAAAGGTTTCAGTTTCTCTACATTTTGGTCATTTGTTGTTTTTCATTTTTTTGATTATAGCCATCCTAGTGGGTGTGAAGTTGTACCTCATTGTGATCTTAATTTGCATTTTTCTAATGATGTTGAGCATAATATGTGCTTGTTGTCTATTTGTTTACCTGCTCTGGAGAAATCTTTATTCATGTCCTTTGCCTGTTAGTTGGGTTGTATGTCATTTTGTTGAGTTGGAAGAATTCGTTATATATTCTGGATAATAGATCTTTAACAGATATGATTTGCAAATATTTTTCCCATTGCATAGGTTGTCTTTTTTAGTTTCTTGATAATGTCCTTTGAATGCACAAATCTTTACATTTTCATGTGGTCCAATTTATCTACTTTTCCTTGTGGTGCTCATACTTTGGTGTCATATTGATAAACCCATTGTCAGATCAGTGTCATGAAGATTTATCCCTATGTTTCCTTGTAAGCGTTTTATATCTTTAACCCTTAAATTTAGATGATGGACCCATTTTGAGTTATTTTTTTTACATACTATGTGAAGTAAGCATCAACTTTATTCTTTTGCATTGGATATTCAGTTGTGCAAGCCAAATATTGCTTGTTGAAGAGATTACTATTTTCCCATTGAATGGATTTGGCACCTGTGTCAAAAATCAATTGGACACAGATGTATGAGTTAAAATCTGGACTTTTAATTGTATTCCATTTGTTGGTATATCTATTCTTATGCTGGTAACACATTTGTTTGATTAACTACAGTTGTGTACTAAATATTGAATTCATAAAGTGTGAGTCCTCCAATTTTTTTCTTCTTCTGCATTGTTTGGGCTTGCAATTCCATATAAATGTGAGAACTGGTATTTCTTTCTTTTTTTAAATTTTTAAATTTTATTTAATTTTTTTATACAGCAGCCTATTTTTTTATATATATACAGCAGGTTCTTATTAGTTATCTATTTTACACATATTAGTGCATATATGTCAATCCCAAACTCCCAATTGATCCCACCACCACCATCCGCCCCCGCCCCCGGCAACTTTCCCCACCTTGGTGTCCATACATTTGTTCTCTACATTTGTGTCTTTATTTCTGCCCTACACACCAGTTCATCTGTGCCATTTTTCTAGGTTCCACATATATGTGTTAATATACGATATTTGTTTTTCTCTTTCTGACTTAACTTCACTCTGTATGACAGTCTCTAGATCCACTCACGTCTCTACAAATGACCCAATCTCATTCCTTTTTATGGCTGAGTAATATTCCATTGTATATATGTACCACAACTTCTTTATCCATTCATCTGTCAATGGACATTTAGGTTGCTTCCATGACCTGGCTATTGTAAATAGTGTTGCAATGAACATTGGGGTGCATGTGTCTTTTTAAATTATGGTTTTCTCTGGGTATATGCCCAGTAGTGGGATTGCTGGGTTATATGGTAATTCTATTTTTAGTTTTATAGGAACCTCTATACTGTTCTCCATAGTGGCTGTATCAGTTTACATTCCCACCAACAGTGCAAGAGGGTTCCCTTTTCTCCACACCCTCTCCAGCATTTGTTGTTTGTAGATTTTCTGATGATGCCCATTCTGATGGGTGTGAGGTGAAACCTCATTGTAGTTTTGATTTGCATTTCTCTAATAATTCGTGATGTTGAGCAGCTTTTCATGTGCTTCTTGGCCATCTGTAGAGAATTGTTATTTCTAAATTCTGCACAAAAAAAATGATGCTAGAATTTTTATAGGGATTGCATCAAATCTATAGACCACTTAGAGTGATATTGCCATCTTCACAATATTGTCTTCCAATCCACGAACACAGGATGTCTTTTGTATTTTTAGTGTATTAGTGTAAAAGTCTTTCACCTCATTGGTTAAATTTATTTTTAGGTGTCTTATTTTTTAGGTAATATTACAAGTGAACTGTTTTCTTTTTAGATTCTTAATTGGTCTTGTGTAGAAACATAACTGGTTTTGTTTGTTGATCTTGTACTCTGCAATTTTGCTGAATTAATTTATTAGCTCTATTAGTTTGGGAGATTTTCCATATAGGATCATGTCTTCTATGATAGAAATAGTTTTACTTCTTCTTTTCTAGTTTGAATTCCATTTATTTCTGTTTCTTACCTAATTGTCCTGACTTGAACTTCCAGTACAATATGGAATAGCAGTAATGAAAGCAGGAATACTTGTCTTAATTCTGATCTTAGGAGGAAAGCTTTCAGTCTTTCATCATTGATTATATTAGTGTGGGTTTTTCATAAATGCTCTCCATCATGTTGAGGGAGTTGCCTTCTAATCTTAGTTTTCTGGGTGTTTTTATCATTAAAAGATGTTGAATTTTGTTACATGCTTTATCTGAGTCAATTGAGATGATCATGGGTTTTTTTCCTTTCTGCTCTATTAATGTGGTTTTTACATTGATTTTCTTATGTTGAACCACATTTGTATACCAGGTATAAATTCCACTTGGTCAGAGTATATTATCCTTTTCATATGCTGTTGGATTTGGTTTGCTAGTATTTTGTTGTTTTTGCATATTAATTCATAAGGGATATTGATCTATAGTTTTCTCTTATTTTGGTGTCTTTGTATTTGATAATAAATAAGGTAATGCTGGCCTCATATAACACTACGTAATATTCCTCCTTCCCTCCCTATTCTAGTTTTCAGAAGCGTTTGAGAAGGATTGATGTTAATTCTTCCTTAAATGTATGGTAGAATTCACTGTAAAAGACATCTGGTCCCTGACACATTTTTTTTTTTACATCCTTATAGGAGTATAATTGCTTTACAATGGTGTGTTAGTTTCTGCTTTATAACGAAGTGAATCAGTTATATATATACATATGTTCCCATATCTCTTCCCTCTTGCATCTCCCTCCCTCCGACCTTCCCCATCCCACCCCTCCAGGTGGTCACAAAGCACCTAACTGATCTCCCTGTGCTATGCAGCTGCTTCCCACTAGCTATCTATTTTAACTTTGGTAGTGTATATATGTCAATGCCACTCTCTCACTTTCTCACAGCTTACCCTTCCCCCTCCCCATATCTTCAACTCCATTATCTAGTAGGTCTGTGTCTTTATTCCTGTCTTACCCCTAGGTTCTTCATGACATTTTCTTTTCTTAAATTCCATACATATGTGTTAGCATATGGTATTTTTCTTTCTCTTTCTGACTTACTTCACTCTGTATGACAGACTCTAGGTCCATCCACCTCATTACAAAGAGCTCAATTTCATTTCATTTTATGGCTGAGTAATATTCCATCATACATATGTGCCATATCTTCATTATCCATTCATCCGATGATGGACACTTACGTTGTTTCCATCTCCAGGCTATTGTAAATAGAGCTGCAATGAACATTTTGGTACATGACTCTTTTTGAATTACGGTTTTCCCAAGGTATATGCTCAGTAGTGGGATTGCTGGGTCATATGGTAGTTCCATTTGTAGTTTTATAAGGAACCTCCATACTGTTCTCCATAGAGGTTGTACCAATTCACATTCCCACCAGCAGTGCAAGAGTGTTCCGTTTTCTCCACACCCCCTCCAGCATTTATTTTTTCTAGATTTTTTGATGATAGCCATTCTGACTGGTGTGAGATGATATCTTATTGTAGTTTTGATTTGCATTTCTCCAATGATTAATGATGTTGAGAATTCTTTCATGTGTTTGTTGGCAGTCTGTATATCTTCCTTGGAGAAATGTCTATTTAGGTCTTCTGCCCATTTTTGAATTGGGTTTTTTGTTTTTTTCTTATTGAGCTGTATGTGCTGCTTATAAATTTCGGAGATTAATCCTTTGTCAGTTGCTTCATTTGCAAATATTTTCTCCCATTCTGAGGGTTGTCTTTTGGTCTGGTTTATGGTTTCCCTTGCTGTGCAAAAGCTTTGAAGTTTCATAAGGTCCCATTTGTTTATTTTTATTTCCATTTCTCTAGGAGGTGGGTCAAAAAGGATCTTGCTGTGATTTATGTCATAGAGTGTTCTGCCTATGTTTTCCTTTAAGAGTTTGATAGTTTCTGGCCTTACATTTAGGTCTTTAATCCATTTTGAGCTTACTTTTGTGTATGGTGTTAGGGAGTGATGTAATCTCATACTTTTACATGTACCTGTCCAGCTTTCCCAGCACCACTTATTGAAGAGGCTGTCCTTTCTCCACTGTACATTACTGCCTCGTTTATCAAAGATAAGGTGACCATATGTGTGTGGGTTTATCTCTGGGCTTTCTATCCTGTTCCAGTTATCTATCTTTCTGTTTTTGTGCCAGTACCATACTGTCTTGATTACTGCAGCTTTGTAGTATAGTCTGAAGTCAGGGAGCCTGATTCCTCCAGCTCCGTTTTTCTTTCTCAAGATTGTTTTTGCTATTCGGGGTCTTTTGTGTTTCCATACAAATTGTGAAATATTTTGTTCTAGTTCTGTGGAAAATGCCAGTGGTAGTTCGATAGGGATTGCATTGAATCTGAAGATTGCTTTGTGTAGTAGAGTCATTTTCACAATGTTGATTCTTCCACTCTAAGAACATGGTGTATCTCTCCATCTATTTGTATCATCTATAATTTCTGTCATCAGTGTCTTATAATTTTCTGCATACAGGTCTTTTGTCTCCTTAGGTAGGTTTATTCCTAGATATTATATTCTTTTTGTTGCAATGGTAAGTGGGAGTGTTTTCTAGATTTCAGTTTCAGATTTCTCATCATTAGTGTATAGGAATGCCAGAGATTTCTGTGCATTAATTTTGTATCCTGCTACTTTACCAAATTCATTGATTAGCTCTAGTAGTTTTCTGGTAGCATCTTTAGGATTCTCTATGCATAGTACCATGTCATCTGCAAACAGTGACAGCTTTACTTCTTCTTTTCCGATTTGGATTCCTTTTATTTTCTTTTCCTCTCTGATTGCTGTGGCTAAAACTTCCAAAACTATGTTGCATAAGAGTGGTGAGAGTGTGCAACCTTGTCTTGTTCCTGATCTTAGTGGAAATGCTTTCAGTTTTTCACCATTGAGGACGATGTTGGCAGTGGGTTTGTAATATATGGCCTTTATTATGTTGAGGAACGTTCCCTCTATGCCTACTTTCTGCAGGGTTTTTATCATAAATCGGTGTTGAATTTTGTCAAAAGCTTTCTCTGCATCTATTGAGATGATCATATGGTTTTTCTCCTTCAATTTGTTAATATGGTGTATCACATTTATTGACTTGCATATATTGAAGAATCCTTGCATTCCTGGAATAAACCCCACTTAATCATGGTGTACGATCCTTTTAATGTGCTGTTGGATTCTGTTTGCTAGTATTCTGTTGAGGATTTTTACATCTATGTTCATCAGTGATATTGACCTCTAGTTTTCTTTCTTTGTGACATCCTTGTGTGGTTTTGGTATCAGGGTGATGGTGGCCTCGTAGAATGAGTTTGGGAGTGTTCCTCTTTCTGCTATAATTTGGAAGAGTTTGAGAAGGATAGGTGTACGTCTTCTCTAGATGTTTGATAGAATTCGCCTGTGAAGCCATCTGGTCCTGGGCTTTTGTTTGTTGGAAGATTTTTAATCACAGTTTCAATTTCAGTGCTTGTGATTGGTCTGTTCATATTTTCAATTTCGTCCTAATTCAGTGTTGGCAGGTTGTTCATTTCTAAGAATTTGTCCATTTCTTCCAGGTTGTCCATTTTATTGGCATAGAGTTGCTTTAGTAATCTCTCATGATCTTTTGTATTTCTGCAGTGTCATTTGTTATTTCTCCTTTTTCATTGCTAATTCTATTGATTTGAGCCTTCTTTTTTTTCTTGATGAGTCTGGCTAATGGTTTATCAATTTTGTTTATGTTCTCAAAGAACCAGCTTTTAGGTTTATGGATCTTTGCTATCATTTCCTTCATTTCTTTTTCATTTATTTCTGATCTGAATTTTATGATTTCTTTCCTTCTGCTAACTTTGGGGTTTTTTTGTTCTTTCTCTAATTGCTTTAGGTGCAAGGTTAGGTTTCGAGATGTTTCCTGTTTCTTAAGGTAGGATTGTATTGCTATAAACTTCCCTCTTAGAACTGCTTTTGCTGCATCCCATAGGTTTTTGGTCGTCGTGTCTCCATTGTCATTTGTTTCTAGGTATTTTTTTGATTTCCTCTTTGATTTCTTCACTGATCACTTCATTATTAATTAGTGTATTGTTCAGCCTCCATGTGTTTGTATTTTTTACAGATCTTTTCTTGTAATTGATATCTAGTCTCATAGTGTTGTGGTCAGAAAAGATACTTGATACAATTTCAATTTTCCTAAATTTACCAAGGCTTGATTTGTGACCCACGATATGATCTATCCTGGAGAATGTTCCATGAGCACTTGAGAAAAATGTGTATTCTGTGGTTTTTGTATGGAATGTCATATAAATATCAATTAAGTAAATCTTGTTTAATGTATCTTTTAAAGCTTGTGTTTCCTTATTTAATTTCATTTTGGATGAACTGTGCATTGGTGAAAGTGGGGTGTTAACGTCCCCTACTATGAATGTGTTACTGTCAATTTCCCCTTTTATGGCTGTTAGTATTTGCCTTATGTATTGAGGTGCTCCTATGTTGGGTGCATAAATATTTCCAATTGTTATATCTTCTTCTTGGATCGATTCCTTGATCATTATGTAGTGTCCTTCTTTGTCCCTTCTAATAGTCTTATTTTAAAGTCTATTTCGTCTGATATGAAAATTGCTACTCCAGCTTTCTTTGGGTTTCCATTTTCATGGAATATCTTTATCCCCTTACTTTTTCTATCCCCTTACTTTCAGGCTGTATGTGTCTCTAGGTCTGAAGTAGGTGTCTTGTACATACTGCATATATTTGGGTCTTGGTTTTGTATCCATTCAGCCAATCTGTGTCTTTTGGTTGTATCATTTAGTCTATTTACATTTAAAGCAATTATCGATATGTATGTTCCTGTTCCCATTTTCTTAATTGTTTTGGGCTCCTTGTTGTAGGTCTTTCCTTCTCTTGTGTTTCTTGCCTAGAGAAGTTCCTTTAGCATTTGTTGTAAAGTTGGTTTGGTAGTGCTGAACTCTCGCATCTCATGCTTGTCTGTAAAAGTTTTAATTTCTCCATGAAGTCTGAATGAGATCCTTGCTGGGTAGAGTAATCTTGGTTGCAGTTTTTCTCCTTCATCACTTTAAGTATGTCCTGCCACTCCCTTCTGGCTTGCAGAGTTTCTGCAGAAAGATCAGTTGTTAACCTTATGGGGATTCCCTTGTGTGTTATTTGTGGTTTTTCCCTTGCTGCTTTTAATATGTTTTCTTTGTATTTAATTTTTGACAGTTTGATTAATATGTGTCTTGGCATATTTCTCCTTGGATTTATCCTGTATGGGACTCTCTGTGCTTCCTGGCCTTGATTAACTATTTCCTTTCCCATATTAGGGAAGTTTTCAACTATAATCTCTTCAACTATTTTCTCAGTCCCTTTCTTTTTCTCTTCTTCTTCTGGAACCCCTATAATTCAAATGTTGGTGCATTTAATGTTGTCCCAGAGGTCTGAGTCTGTCCTCAGTTCTTTTTATTCTTTTTTCTTTATTCTGCTCTCCAGTAGTTACTTCCACTATGTTATCTTCCAGGTCACTTATCTGTTCTTCTGCCTCAGTTATTCTGCTATTGATCCCATCTAGAGTATTTTTCATTTCATTTATTGTGTCGTTCATCGTTGTTTGTTTCATCTTTACTTCTTCCAGGTCCTTGTCAAATGTTTCTTGCATTTTGTCTATTCTATTTCCATGATTTTGGATCATCTTTACTATCATTATTCTGAATTCTTTTTCTGGTAGACTGCCTATTTCCTCTTCATTTGTTAGGTTTGGTGGGTTTTATCTTGCTCCTTCATCTGCTGTGTGTTTTTCTATCTTCTCATTTTGCTTATCTTACTGTGTTTGGGGTCTCCTTTTTGTAGGCTGCAGGTTCATAGTTCCCGTTGTTTTTGCTGTCTGTCCCCAGTGGCTAAAGTTGGTCCAGTGGGTTGTGTAGGCTTCCTGGTGGAGGGCACTAGTGCCTGTGGTCTGCTGGATGTGGCTGGATCTTGCCTGGCTCTTTTTTAGTGAGGTTTCTTTTTCCCCTTATTTTATTTTATTTTAACATTTTTACATATACATATATGCCCATATCTCCTCCCTTTTGTGTCTCCCTCCCACCCTCTCTATCCCACCCCTGTAGTTGGCCACAAATCACTGAACTGATCTCCCTGTGTTATGCACCTTCTACCCACTATTTCACGTTTGTTAGTGTATATATGTCCATGCCATTGTCTCACTTAGTCCCAGCTTACCCTTCCCATTCCCCATGTCCTCAAGTCCATTCTCTACTTCTGCGTCTTTATTTCTGTCCTGCCCCTAGTTTAGTGAGCTTTTTGATTACCGATTCAATCCTTTTATTTGCTATGTGTCTGTCCAGAGTTTCTATTATTTTTTCAGTCAATTTTGACTATTTGTGTATTCCTAGGAATTTTTCTAGTTCATCTAGGTTTTCTAATTAGTTGATGTACAATTGTTTGTAGTATTCTCTTATACTCCTTTTAATGTCTGTAAGATTAGTAGCAATGATGAAACGAAAAAATGAAAAACATTTTCATTTCTGATTCGTTACTTTCACAGTCTCTGTTTTTTTCCCTTAGTCAATCTAGATAAAGGTTTTTCAATTTTGTTTGATCATTTTAAAGAACTGGTTTTTGGCTTCACTGATTCTATTGTTTTTCTCTTCTCTACTTTGTTTTTTCCACTTTATTAGTTCTCTTCATTAGCTTTGTGTTTAGGTTGGCCTTGCTTTTCTAATTCCTTATGGTATAAAGTTCTGTTATTGATTTTAGATCTTTATTCCTTTTTTATAATGTACTCATTTAAACTTATAAAATTCCCACAGAGCACTGCTTTCATTGTATGAAGTAAGTTTTTAACATTGTGTTATTTTTATTTCTCCCATCTTTAAATATTTTCTCATTATTCTCATGACTTCTTTGACTAACTTGTTGTTAACAGTGTGTTATTTAATTTACAAATATTTGTGAGTTTTCTAGTTTTTCTTTTTGTTCTCTTATTGACTTCTAGCTTCATTCCACAGTGGTCAGAGGAGATATTTTTATGATTTCAGTCTTTTAAATATATTAAAACATGTTTTGTAGCTTATTATCTTTCCTGAATAATGTCCATGTGCACTTGAAAAGAATGTGTATTCTGATGTCACTGAATAGAGTTTTATATATATGCATAAAACTTAAGGTATATATATATATATATGTGTATATATATATATATATATATATGTATATGTATCTTAAGACATTGTTTTATAGTGCTGTTAAAGTCCTGTATTTCCTTTATCGGTCTTCAGTCTAAATGTTCTATCCATTATTGAAAGTAGCACATTGAAATCTCCATCTATCATTTTAGAACACTCTGTGTCACATTTCAATTCTGTCAGTGTTTGTTTCATATATTTTAAGGCTCTGTTGTTTGAATGGTATATATTTTTAATTTTTATGTATTTTTGATTAAATAACACTTTCATCAATATACAATACTCTTCTTGATTTTTCTAACAATTTTGACTTAAATTCTACTTTTCTCATACTATTATATGTACCTCAGATCTCTTGTTACCATTTGCATCTTTTCCCATCATTTCAGTTTGAATCTATTTGTGTCTTTGGATCTAAAGTGAGTCTCTTAGCAATGTTCGTTTTGTTTTTCAAATCTATTCTGCCAATCTCTGTCTTTAAATTGGTGAATCTAATCTATTTATGTTTAAAGTGATTAGTGATAAGTAAGAACTTCTCCATTTTGCTCTGTTTTTTATATGGCTTAATTTTCATTGCTCTTCATTTTCTCTAATACTGTTTTCTTTTCTTTATAATCAATTACTTCCAGTGTACAATTATGATTTTCTCTTCATTTTCTTTTCTGTATAGTTTCAGTAATTTTCTTACAGATTTCCCTGAGGATTACAATAAGCAACATAAAATTATAGCAGTCTAGTTTGAATTGATACCAGCTTAGCTTCAGTAGCATTCAAAATGTCTGCTTCTATATAGCTCAATTCCCCCTTTGTATTATTATTGTCAAAAACTACATCTTTATACATCATGTGTATATGCTAAGGTTTTATAATTATTTTTTATGTATTTATCTTTCAAACCATATATTAAAAAGAGGTGTTATAAACCAGTAATATAATAATACAACATTTGTATTTATTTATGTAATTACCTTACTGGATTTCTTTATTTCTGCATATGCCTTCAAGTCACTGTCTAATATCTTTTTATTTCACCATAAAGGATTCCCATTAACATTTATTGTAGTGCAAGTCTATCATTTTTGTTTATTTATTAATGTCTTAACTTTTTCATTTTTGAAGAATGATTTCACAAGATATAAACTTCTTGGTCAACAGCTTTTTTTTCTTTCAGTAACAAATATCTCATTCATTGTCTTATGGCCTTTATAATTTCTAATGGTAAATCACTTATTTGTCTTATTGAAGATTACTTGCAGGTTATGAGTCACTTCTCTCTTGCTACTTTCAAGGTTCTCTATCTTTGGCTTTTGACGGTTTGATTATAAAATGTCTCAATGTGAATCTGTTTCAGTTCATCCTACTGGAGTTTGATGAAATTTTTGGATTTGTAGATTCATGTATTTTACCAAATTGTGTTAGCTTTTCAGCCATTATTTCTCCATATAGTCTTTCATTCTCTTTAACTCTCTCTTCTTCTTGGGATCCCATTATGTCATGTTAGTATACTTCATAGTGCCCAGAAGTTTCCTTAGGCTCTGTTCACTTTACTTCCTTTTTCCCTAGAGTGAATAATTTCAACTATTCTATCTTTAAGTTAATTGATTCTTTCTTCTGCCTATTCAAGTATACTGTTTATCCCTCAAGTGAATCTCTTATTACAGTTGTTGTATTTTTTTAACTCCAAATTTTGAATTCCTTTTTATAATTAAAATTCCAGGAGTGGAACTGCTGAATCATATGGTAGTTCTATGTCTTTATAGATATTCTCTATTTCATAAGGCAACAGTCTCCTGGTTTCAGTTTTTTTGTTTGTTTGTTTGTTTGTTTTTGCGATACACAGGCCTCTCACTGTTGTGGCCTCTCCCGTTGCAGAGCACAGGCTCCGGACGCGCAGGCTCAGTGGCCATGGCTCATGGGCTCAGCCACTAAATGGCATGTGGGATCCTTCCGGACTGGGGCACGAACCCGTGTCCCCTGCATCAGCAGGTGGACTCTCAACCACTGTGCCACCAGGGAAGCCCTCATTTAGTTTTTTGTCAGTGGTTTCTTTTAGATATTTGAGCAAATTTAAAACAGTAAATTTAAAGTTTTATCTAGTAAGTCTAATGTCTGGGCTTCTTCAGTGATGGTTTATATCATTTTTTTTCCTATGAATGGGCCATATTTTCCTGTTTATTTATATGCCTTGTAATTTTTTTGTTAAAAACAATATTTTGAATATTACAATGTGGAAACTCTGGAAGTCAGATTTTCTCCCTCCCTAAGGTTTTCTGCTGTTGCCTGTTGAGGGGTGCAGTTGTCCATTTGTTTTGTGACTTCTTGAAGCTACTTTAGCAAAAACTTGTTTTCCTTGTTGTATATAGTCACTGAATTCTCTGTTCCATTATCTCAACATTCAGCTAGTGACCTGACAAAGGTTTCCTTAAATGTTGAAATTTAGCAAAGTTTTCCTCCACTAAGCATTTCTCTAGTTGCTATAAAATTTTCATTAGTTTCTAGGGTTCTAAAAACGTTTATTCTGTCAAGGATTTTTTTTTTTTTAGTTGAAGTGTAGTTGATTAACAAGATTGTATTAGTTTCAGGTATACAGCATAGTGATTCAGTTTTTGAAGATTATATTCCATTATAGGTTATTATAAGGTATTGGGTATAGTGCTATACAGTAAATCCTTGTGGCTTATCTATTTTATCTATAGTAGTTTGAATCTGTTAATATCATAATGCTAGTTTGTCCCTCACCCTTCTCCTTCTCCCATTTGATAGCCATGAGTTTAATTTCTATGTCTGTGAGTCTGTTTATGTTTTGTATTGCAATTCATTTGTATTATTTTGTAGATTCCACATATAAGTGATATCATACAGTAACTGTCTTTCTTGGTATGAATTATTTCACTAAGCATAATATTCACTAGGTACATCCACATTGCTGAAAATGCAATATTTCTCTTTTTAATCACTGAATAATATATATGTGTATATATATACATATATGTATATTAATACATATATATTAAGAAGATATATATATATATATTCTTAATCCAATCATCTGTTGCACTGTGTGCATGTATATTTTCAAATGAGTGTTTGCATTATTTCCAGATATATATTCAGGAGTGGAATTGCTGAATCATATGGTAGTTCTATTTTAATTTTTAAAGGAACCTCCATACTGTTTTCCACAGTGACTGCACAAATTTACATTCACACCAACAGTGTAGGAGTGTTCCCTTTTCTCCATATCCACTCCAACATATTATTTGTAGACTTTGATGATAGCCATTCTGACAGATATGAGATGATAACTTGTGGTTTTGATTTGCATTTCTCTAATAATTTGCAATGCTGAGCACCTCTTCATGTGCTTGTCAGTGATCTGTATGCCTTCTTTGGAAAAATATCTTTTCAAGTCTTCTGTCCATTTTTTAATTGTATTGTTTGGTTTTTCAGTATTGACTATGAACTGTTCATATATTTTGGATATTAATCCTTTATTGGTTACATTATTTACAAATATTTTCTCCCATTCTATAAGTTGTCTTTTTGTTTGTTGATGGTTTACTTTGCTGTGCAAAAGCTTTTAAGTTTGATTAGGTCCCATTTGTTTATTTTTGCTTTTATTTCTTTTGCCTCGGGACACTGACCTAAGAATATATGGTTACAATTTATGTAAAAGGGTGTTTTGCCTATGTTCTTTTCTAGGAGTTTTAAGGTCTCATGTCTTATGTTTAGGTCTTTAAAATATTTTGAGTTTATTTTTGTATGTGTTGTGAGATAATGTTCTAAACTCATTGTTTTACATGTGTCTGTCCAGTTTTCCCAGCACCACTATCTTTTCTCCATGTATATTCTTGCCACTTATGTCTGGATAAATTAACTGTAGATGTGTAGGTTTATATCTCAGGGCACTATTCTGTTTCACTGATCTATATATCTGATTTTGTGCCAATACCATGTTGCTTTGATTACTATGTCTTTGTAGTATAGGATACAAAAGCATAACTTTCTCAGAGGTATGGGATAGTTATATCTCCAGCTTTGTTCTTTTTTTTTTATCAGGATTGCTTTGGCAATTCAGAGTATTTTGTGATTCTATATAAATTTTAGGATTATTTATTCTAGTTCAGAGAAAATGTCCTCAGTATTTTAATAAGCATTGCATTAAATCTGTAGATTGCTTTTTGTAGTACAGTCTATTTTAATAGCATTGATACTTTGAATCCAAGAGCACAGGGTATCTTCCATTTCTTTGAATCATCTTCAATTTCCTTTATCAATATTTTATACTTTTCCACTTGTACGTCTTTCATCTCCTTGCTTAAGTTTATTTCTAGGTTTTTTTTGTTTGTTTTTGTTCATTTGTTTTTGGATGTGATTTTAACCAGGATTTTTTTTCAACTTTCTCTTTCTGATATTTCATTATTAGAGTATTTAACATAAATGTAACAGATTTCTGTATATTAATTATGTATCCTGCAACCTTGCTGAATTAACTTAATGATTCTAATAGTTTTTGAGTGGAGACTTTAGGATTCTCTATATAGAGTATCACATCATCCTCAAATACTGACAGTTTTACCTCTTCACATCCCTTTGGATAACTTTTATTTCTTTTTCTTGTTTGATTGCTGTCACTAGGACTCCTAATACTATGTTATATAGAAGTAGTGAGAGTGGGAATCCTTGTTTTGTTCCTGAATTTCACAGGAAGACTTTCAGCTTTTCACTGTTGAGTATCTTGTTGGTTGTGGGTTTGTCATAAATGGCCTTTATTATATTTCCTCTATACCCACATTGATGAAAGTCTTTATCATTCATTAATGGATGTTGGATTTCATCAAATGTTTTCCTAGGTCTTTTGAGATGATCATGTATTTTTGTCTTTCCTTTTGTAATATAGTGTATCATATTGATTGATTTGCATATGTTGAACTATTCTTGTGACCCTGGAATAAATCCAACTTGACCATCGTGTATGATAATTTTATGTATTGTTAGATTAAGTTTGCTAATATTTTGTTGAGAATTGTTGCATCTATATTCATCAAAGATGTAGGCCTGTAATTTTCTTCTTTTGTAGTGTCTATATCTGTCTTTGGTATCAAGATGATGGTGGCCTCATAGAATGAATTTGCAAGTGTTCCCTCCTCTTCAATTTTTTGGAATAGATTGAGAAAGGTAGGTATAAGTTCTTTGTATATTTGGTAGAATTCCCCAGTGAAGCCATCCAGTCCTGGACATCTGTTTGCAGGGATTTTTTTTTTTCAAATTACAGATTCTATTTCACTTCTAGTGATCAGTCTGTCCAATTTATCTTTTTCTTCTTCACTCAGTCTTGGAAGCTGTGTGTTCCTTGAAATTTGTCCATTTCTTCCAGGTTGACCAATTTGTTGGCATAACAGTTTATAGTATTCTTTTATGATTTTTTTTGTATTTCTGTGGTATCAGTTGTTATTTCTCCTCATTCATGTCTTAATTTGTTTATGTAGGTCCTCTTTCTTTGCTTCTTGGTGAGCCTGGTTAGAGGCGTGATAATTTTTTTTTTACGTTTGAAAAATAAAACCTCTTGGTTTTATTGATCTTTGCTTATTTTCTATCTCTCTTCTATTTCTTATCTCTCTCATCATTATCATTTCCTTCCCTCTGCTGACTTTTGATTTTGTTTGGTTTTCTTTTCCTAATTCTTTTAAGTGGCAGGGTAGGATATTTATTTGATATTTTTCTTGTTTCTTGAGGAAGGCCTGTATTGTAATGTAGTTCTCTCTTAACACTTTTTGTTGCATCCCATAGATTTTGTAAATTTGTGTCTTCATTGTTGTTTGTTTCTAATTATTTTCTGATTTCTCTTTTGATTTTATCATTGACCTATTGTTTTTTTAGTAGCATGTGTTAATTCTCCATATGTTCTTTCGTTTCCCTTTTTTGTTTTTGTAGTTGATTTCCAGTTTAATACAGCTAGGGTCAGAAAAGATGCTTAATATAAATTTCTATCCTCTTAAATTTGTTGATGCTTTGTTTGTGACCTAGCATGTGGTCTGTCCTAGTGAACATTCCATGCATGCTTGATGAGAATGTGTATTCTGGTTTTTTGGATGTAGTGACTGTAGGTATCAGTTAAGTCCAACTGGCTTATTGTGTTATTTAGGACTTCTGTTGCCTTGTTGATTTTTTGTCTGCATGATCTGTCAGTTTATGTCAGCGTTAAAAGTCTCCTACTCTTATTGTATTTTTGTTAATTTCTCTCTTTATGTTTTTTAGTATTTGCTTTACATATTTAGGTTCTTGTGTATTGGGTGCTTATATATTAATGAGTGTTATATCCTCTTCTTGTATTGATCTCTTTATCATTATATAATATCTTTTCTAAAAAATTTATTTTATTCAAGTATAGTTGATTTACAATGTTGTGTTAATTTCCACTGTACAGCAAAGTGATTCAGTTATACATATATATACATTCTTTTTCATATTCTTTTCCATTATGGTTTATCACAGGATATTGAATATAGTTCCCTGTGCTTTACAGTAGGACCTTGTTGTTTATCCATTCTATCTATAATAGTTTGCATCTGTCAATTCCCAACTCCCAATCCGTCCCTCCCCCATTGCCTCTCCCCCTTGGCAAACACAAATCTGTTCTTTATGTCTGTGATTCTGTTCTGTAGATAAGTTCATTTGTGTCATATTTTAGATTTCACATATAAGTGATATCATATGGTATTTGTCTTTCTCTTTCCGACTTACTTCATTTAGTATAAAAATCTCTAGATCCATTCATGTTGCTGCAAATGGCAATATACTGCCCTTCTTTGTCTTTCATTATAGCCTTTTTTTTTAAGGTCTATTTTGTCCAATGCAAGCTATCCCCACTTTCTTGTTATTTCCATATGTCATTTCCATCTCCCCACTTTCAGTGTGTGCCTTTCGCCCTGAAGTGGGTCTCTTGTAGGAAGCATATTGCAAGTTATTGATTTTTTTTAAATCCAATCAGCCACCCTATGTCTTTTGATTGGAGCACTAAGTCTATTGACATTTAAAGTAATTATTGATAGGTATGTACTTATTACCATTTTATTCCTGTTTTCCAGATGTTTTTTGTTTGTTCTTTTGCTCTTCTTTTTGTTTTTCCCTTTGTGGTTTGAGTATTTTCAAACCACACTTTTGTACTATGCTTTTGTACTACTTGTGTAGTCTGCTTGAATTATTTTCTTTTTCATTTTTGTGTATCTATTGTAGGTCTCTGATTTGTGGTTATGTGGGGTTCATATATGTTGACCCATAATTATATCTACTTGCTTTAAACTGATAGTCATAATTTCAAAAACACATTCTAAAAGATCTACATTTTTTACTCCCCTTCTCCACATTTTGTGTTTTAGATGTCCTATGTTATATCTTCATGTGTATCACTTTACTCTTTATTGTAACTATAGTTGTTTTTACATTTTTTTTTCAATTTTTAATCTATTTGCTGACTTATTTAAGTGATCCTCAATCCTTACTATATATTTTCCTTTTCTCTTGGGATTTTCCCTTTCCTGTAGATTCTTGCTTCTTTTCCATTTAGAGAAGACCCATCAACTTTTCTTTTAGAGTAGGTTTAGTATTGCTGAATTCTTTTAGTTTTTGTATGTCTGAGAAATTCTTTATCTCTCTTTCTATTCTAAAGGATAAAATTGCTGGGTAAAGTAACCTAGATTGCCAGTTTTCCCCTTTCAGGTCTTTGATTATGTCATTCTTTTCTGGCCTGCAAATTTTCAGCAGAGAAATCAGCTGATAAGCTTATGGGGCTTCCCTTAAAATTGACTCTGTTTTTCTCTTGCTACCTTTATAATTCTCTCTTTATCTGGTTTTTTTTTTTTGCCATTTTAATTATGATATGTCTTGATGTGGGACCCTCTGTGCTTCTGGTACCTGGATATCTGTTTCCTTCTTTAGGTTTGCGAAGTTTTCAGTCATATTTCTTAAAATACATTTTCAGCCCCCTTTTCTGTATCTTCTCCTTCTAGAATCCCTATTACATGTACATGGGCATGTTTTTTTATTATTCCATAGATCACCTGTGCTACTTTCATTTTCTTTGATATGTCTTCTGTCTGCTGTTCTGATTGGGTGATTTCCATTATTCTGTCTTCCAGATCACTTATTCATGGTTCTGTGTCATCTAGTTGGCTATTCATTGCTTCTTGAATGATTTAACTATCAATTTTTGTTTGAGTTATCTTTATATTTTCTATTTCCTTGTTAAAAAGATCTGCTTTTATGTCAATAATCTCTCTTAATTTAGTTAACATTTTTACTACCACCTTTTTAATTCAGTGTCTGGTAGACTAATTATCTCTTTATTTTTTCAGGGGATTTCTCTTGGCCTTTTGATTGGGAGTATTTCCTCTGCTTTTTTATTTTACCTATATTTCTCTATCTCTATGATTTTAAGAGTAACAGTTATCTATTGTGGTCTTGAAGAGGTATTTTTATGTGGGAGCACCCCTGTGTAGACAGCATGTGCTGAATGTCTTTGGTATCAGGGCTGGTTTTGATGTGGACACCAGCCATATCTTTCCTCAGGGTATGCTGGCCTCTATCACTTTGACAGTGGATGTGGTTGGTGTCAGAAGACCTGAAGCTTGCACAGTGTGTGAAGTGGGACTTGCTTTTTGCTCCATGGTTATTGCTACCCTCTTAGGGGTGAGGCCTGCTCCCTACTTGCTATAGCAGAAGCCCTGAGGGTCAGGTTTGAGCAGGCTTTGTTCCTTTTGAGTTTGTGTTTTGCCCCAAAGCAGGGGAGTGCTGAAGTAAGTGAGGTTCATGTGCTCACAGAGGTCTGATGCACCATGTATGTAGACATCCAGAGCTCTGCTGAAACACAGCCCAAGGTCACATACTTTCACCTGTTTTGGTTGTCCCAGAGCTACTGCAAATGCTATGGCATGGAGTGGGTGGGGCCACAGTGTTCACCAGGCTAGGGCTGGGGATCAGGGTGTTGTGGCAGCAGGAACTGAATTGGCTGCACTGCTGTCAGGGATCTGGGCTGTTTCTGGGATGCTGATTGAGCTAGCACCAATACTGGCTGCCACTGCCCCACCTGAACCACATACCAGGTCCCTGAGCCTCCTCTGAATCCTTAAATCAGGTCTTCTCCCAGATCCTTTCTGCCCCAGATGCAGCACCAAGCTGTAGCATGAAGTGGGCAGGAGCAGAGCATTCACTCAGCTGGGAACAGAACAGCAATGTGGTGCTAATTGGGGTGGTTCCCAAGATGTGGTTTGAGTAAGAGCCAACAATGGCCACCACTGTCCCACACAGACCACACACACCCCATGCTCCCAATCTGTGTCCCTAGATAGTCTTCTTCCAGAACTTGTCTGCTCCAGACCTCGTGCTGTATGGCATTGAGTGGGTGATACTGGAGCATTTACTTGACTGGGAGTGGGGACCACAGCTTACTGGTCAGAGTGCCTCCAGTAAATGTCAAAAATGTCTGCTGCTGCCCCACCCAGACCACACCCCAGGCACCCGGGCTGGTTCTGCAAAGCTAAACCAAATCTTTTCCTGAGCCCAATTGGTCCAGATCCCGTGCCAGGCTGTGTTGTGGAATGATCAGTCTGAGGTGTTTGCCCCACTTGGATTGCAGAGTGTGGCAAGGCAGCAGCCACTAGTGCAGAGCTCTCTCCATCCTATTTGTTGGCAAGCCAGCACTTGCACCCTCTTTGTAAGTGGGGTCTAGGCTTCTCCAGCCCTTGAATCTGTCCCAGTAGTTCTCCTAGTAGCCATGTCTCCTCTGTGTAGATCTCTGGAACACCATGTGGCAAATGGGATGCTCAGTCTGTGGCTTGACCTGCTCACTCCCCAGAATGAGGGTCCACCCATATAGACCATCTTTTCCTTTCAGATCTTTTCTGGGGGTGGAGGTTCTGATGCTATATCTCTTTTCCATCCTACCTGGTTATGTGGAAGTCTTTTTTGAGCTTTGTTTGCATAGGTATGCTTCTGCCAGTTTCCAGTTCGTTCCCTGTGAGAACTTTTCCACACATAGATGTATTTTTGATGTTTTTAAGGGGGGCAGTGAGCTCCATATACTTCTATTATGCCACCTTGCTCCAATTCTCTTTGTCAGTTTTGCCAGCTTAATGATTGTTCCAGTAGAGTGAGCTCCCTGCTTTGCCATTTTCCATGTTGTCACTCTTGTAATGTATTTTTTATATGATTTATACAAAACAAATAACAGACTATTAAGACAAAATACATGAATTACAAATGGAAATAATTCTCTTACTTGTATTTACAACTTACTTATGAAGATATTCTCTATGGGATCTAGACTATTGACAAGCTTTGCTAAACCTTTGAATTCTATAATATAATCAAATTATTTCCCAAGCTTGTCCTTTTAACAATTGTCTTTATGTTTCCTCAAAATCTACTTAGTAGAATTTAAAAAGTAGTAAAATTTCTTAAGCAAATGTCTTTTAAAGGGATCTTATTCTATGTATTCTAGTACATTTTATTGGAAGTCAAGCATATAGTATTATAGTATCTAAGAAATTTTTAATTATATAAAAATTATAAAAAATTTTAAAGGGATTTATCATTTTCTTTTAATATAATCATGAATGGGTTAAACCAAGACTGAACATCTTAAATTTTTTAGGCTACAAGTGATTGTAAACAACTAAATTCTCCCCTAAAGAATCATACTTCTCCCCAGAAGATGTAAGAAACCCACCTGAGGAACAGTGTTGTTACACTGCACAGACTAACATACCAGATAATTTTTCCCCTCTACATTTCATTTCAGTTAAAAATGAGAAATTAACTGAAGAAGAGAACTTATTTTGTAATAAATTTTTAGAGTCAATTCCAGTTTTGTTTATGCTATAAGGATATACCACATTTGTTTATCCATTCATCAGTTGATGGATGTTACCACTTTTTGGCTACTAGGAATAATGATGCTATGAATATCAATATACAATTTTTGTGTGTGAACATATGTTTTCAGTTCTTTGGTGGTGTATTCCTAGGAATGGAATTTATGGTCATATGGTAACCCAATGTTAAACACTTTTAGGAGCTTTCAAAATGTTTTCCAAAGGGGCTGCATCATTTATATCTGTTGTTTATTTTGTTCACTGCTGTATCTCCAGCACTCAGACTATTGCATAGTAGGTCTCAATAAATAGATACTGAATGAGTGAAGAAATGAACGAACATAGTTCTTGTACTTATTAACAAGTTTTCTCTCAAATTAGTGACAAGCTCTTATTTAAAAGAAGAGGTTTTAAGGAGGCATTCCTAATCTCATTCTCTTTAGTTAAAGCAGAAAAGAATCTTAGATAGTTACCTACAACTCAGGAGCACATGTTTTCTCAAGAAATAATCCTCATGAGCATCACTTAAGAATACAGGAATTACACATTCAAAGTAACATGAGAAGAAATGGTGGGAGTAACAAAAGTATATATATAATATATATTATCATTTATTCATAATTAAAACTTACTAATATCATCTCAGTTTGTTAGTGTATATACTAATAAAAACAAGGTGAGGGACTTCCCTGGTGGTGCAGTGGTTAAGAATCTGCCTGCCAATTCAGGGGACACAGGTTCAATCCCTGGTCCAGGAAGATCCCACATGCCATGGGGCAACTAAGCCTGTGTGCCATTAAGCCCATGCACTGCAACTACTGAGCCTGTGTGCCACAACTACTGAGCCCATGAGCTGCAACTACTGAAGCCCACATGCTAGAACCCATGCTCTGCAACAAGAGAAACCACCTCAATGAGAAGCCTGTGCACCTCAAGGAAGAGTAGCCCCCACTTGCCGCAGTGAGAGAAAGCCTGTGCACAGCAACAAAGACCCAACACAGCCAAATAATAATAAGAACAATAATAATAATAAAGAAAAGAAAAGAAAAAAAAACAAGGTGATAAGATTGAACCTCATAAAAGGTGGTTTTCTATTTGTTTATGCAGTGGGCACATATTACATTCCTCTCTCTAGGCAACTGAACACTGTAAAAGAATAAAGTGATTGCAACTACATTAGCAGAAACAAATAGCTCTACTAGACAAGGTGCTTCAAGCTTGTTGACAGTTTCAGAGTTCTATCTGTAATCACACAATATTTGGGTGTATATTTAAAGGTAATATTTGCCCTATGTACTCCAGATACTTGAGTAAAAACAACTTGGAAGCTGTTCCTATTTTAAATTCCTAAGAAATTCGTTGTGTTCTCATTCACTATTAATGCTACTAAGGGTTATGCATGTGAATGCAAGGAAACAATAATTTCTTAATTATCAGATATTGATGTGTTGCTGTATTTTGAACACCAGGTCAGCACTTGTTTCACCTTGAAACAATCGGTGAGCTGAAAGAATTCTAAAACCACTTAACTATAAAGTAGAATTTGTTTTCTTAAATAATGTCAATGATAATGAAATATAGGCTCACATGGAGAAATCATTTTCATTTAATATTTTCATGTTTCTTGCATCTAATTTAAATGATAGTAGGATATTTATCTAAATTTATTTTGATGCTGTATAATAAGATGCAGTTCAAAGCAAAGCATTGATAAAAAGAGATGCTTGGATGTTCTTACAATCAGGATGGAAAAATGTGAACTCTATGAAAGTTTAAGGGAGACAGCAAGACTGCCACCATTTATTTAATTCCTGTAAAATATTAAGCATTGGGAGCTCAGCTTTACATACATTATCTCATTTAATCGTCACATCATAGATAAAGTATTATAATTCTCAGGTTTATAGCAAATGATTCTGAGATTTTAGAAGCTTTATTGATCAAGAATGCTAAAGGAGGAAGTGGCAGTGCTGGGATTTAAATTTAGGTTGCCTCTAAAGCCCAAACTCTTAACTACTCAACTATCATACTTTGTTCAAAATATTACTGTAACTTTATGTTTTGGTGTTTTCTTCTCTTTTTCCCTGCGGATCGCGGGCCTCTCACTGCTGTGGCCTCCCCCGTTGCGGAGCACAGGCTCCGGACACGCAGGCCCAGAGGCCATGGCCCATGGGCCCAGCCGCTCCGCGGCATGTGGGATCCTCCCGGACCGAGGCACGAACCCACGTCCCCTGCATCGGCAGACGGACCTTTAAACACTGCACCACCAGGGAAGCCCCTATTATTGTAATTTTAAAATAAGCCCCTTTGTAAACTTTAGGTTCATTCTAAACAATATTATTATTATTATATAAATAGCCTTTTCATATTCAATAGTAATACATGGTTGTTAAATAATTAGATAATACAGAATGAAACTATCTAATCTTATCAGTGCTCAGTGTTCAATTACAGAGAACAGAATCTTTTTTTTTTTTTGAGAACAGAATCTTTTCCACCACTCTAAACCAAAAGAGATTTTACTAAATACTAAATGGCTTACAGAATTATTGTAAAGAGTAAAGAGACAGATTCTAGGTTGTGCTGTCAGAAAGAATGCCGGAGCCATACCACAGGGAATTACAGATTCTTAAATGATTAGAAGTTAGAATTCAAAATAATGCCATCACTACCAGGACTGGGAAACTGTTCCACAATCTACTCTGTGCATTCTATACTACACAACGGCAAAATGGATGTCCCATGGTCAGCTTCTTGACAATCACATTACAAGTGACTCAACATTGGGACCCCTTTGATGATGTAGCAAAAAATCAAATGATTCTATGACTATGCTTGTGAGAAGAAATGGAAGTAACAAAAGTATATCTACTGCCTCACTTGCACCTTCCAAGTTTCCTGCAATAACATGGGGTTTGTGGGTGTTAAACAGATACAGAGCCCAAGCTGCAATGGAGCCTAAGGAATGGAATTTCTAACTTTCTAGTCTCTACAGAATAGGAAAGCATCTGAGAAGAGGTTGGAAGAGGTGTTGAGCACCAGCCATCATAGCTGCTAAGCCCATCTGACATAACCACTGTGAGCATTTGTTGCTTTTTCTTAATATTTATAAATCAGTAAGTTTGTGCATCTCTATAATCTGATTATTTTTTTATTGAATAGCTGAGTCATATTCAATTTTATGGATATACCACAATTGATCTAATAAATCCCCTATTTAGAAATGCAGACAGTTCCAACATTTTTAATATTACAAACAATGTTTCAATAAATATTTTTGTTGCTAAATCAGTGAACACATTTATAATATTTTCCTTAGGATAAACCTTTAGAAGTGAATTTCTAAGTAAAGTATGCAATACTAATTTTAGAGAAATATATATCAATTTATCTTCTTACTAGCAGTGTACACAATTACCCATTCCCCCCCCAAATCTGGCCTACATTGGGTCTTATCACTTTTTAAAAAAGATTATCATATTACTAAATTTTGTAGTTACTTGACTATTAATTAGGTGGGACTATTCGGGGGCTTACTTCTGGTATAAAGTCTTAGAAATAATTCTTGGTTTTAAAGAGGGCACAAAGAACAACGGTTTTCCAAATGTGGTCCCTGGACCAGCAGGAACTTAGAAATGCAAATTTTTATACCCCCACCTCAGACCTACTGATTCAGAAACTCTGAGAGTGTGGGCCAGGGTTTGTGTTTTAACGAACACTGCAGATGATTCTGATTCATGCTAAGCTTTGAGATCACTAATTTAAAAGATAATTAATGGCTACTCCTACATCCCTTTTTTAAATAAAAATGTTTTACACTTAAATTTAAATTCATTTATACACACATGATATAAAAATTTACAAAAATGACCATATCAGTCTTTTTTTTAGTGAAGTCTTTGAAATACACTCAAATTAATGGCAAGAATTTTAAAGTAGTAACCTCTATTTTTGTAAGCAAGAGATGCAAAGAAAATTATATTCTTATATGTTTCTGGTAGAAATGTGATTTTAAATGTGATTTCATATAGCAGAATTCTCTTCTTTGGGAACCTAGCTAATATAAATGAAATTTTCAGTATGTAAGGATCTAGGAAGTTCACTGCAACATACATCACGCACTGCTACAATATGTGTCACTGCATTATAGAGGGATCCATAGTGACGAATAACTAAAAGTAAAGTGAATTTCCATCAGTAGGGAAATTGCTGAATAAATTATGGTATATCATCACATTGAAAAATTTATTGTCACTTAAAATTAAAGCTACCCAGTTGAAGTGAAGGAATTTTCATTAATTACAGTTGGGTAAGAACTCTACCTTTCTGGGTAATAGACAATGCTAGAACATCTGTTTATACATGTCAATCCATATACTTATTAAATCATATGAGAGAGGAGAAGAATGTGACAAGACGTATACTAAGTTCTTAAATTGTATAACTATTGGGGGTAGTATTGGTTGCTAATGTGAATGGAGAGGTAGAGAAAGGTCATACTTTTATCATTATATGCTTTTATCAATACACCTGCCTCGTTTAATAGTCTTTTAATCTCATTTTCCTACCCCATAAGCATCTCATGAGGATAGGTGAGAAGCAGCAGCATACCGCAGTAGTTAAGAACCCAAATTCTGCAAACTTAAGGACTTACTCCAAATCTAGGTTCAACTACTAATGGCTATATCGCTTAAGGAAGGCAACTTTAACTCTCTGTGGCTCAGCTTTCTCATCTGTAAAGTGGGAAATAGCACCTATCTCATAAGTTTGTTGTGAGAATTAAGTTAATATATGTGAAAAGATTAAACTATGCCTGTCACTGTTCTAAATGAGTTAATATATGAGTTACTATTTGCTTACAAAGTGTTTCATTTTATTTATAAATTATTAATTTATTTAATTAACATTACTATTAAATTAAAAAATAAAATGTATAAAAGTCTTGACACAAAGCAGGTGCTCAAAAGTTAGAATTGTTCCTAAAATGCAAGTGACCACCTTCTTTCTTCTCAAAGGACATATTCCACTACTATCACATGCTCTTTCTTCTAACACCTATTCTCTCAACTTCCCTGGGAATATAACAGTTTATTAGTTTCTGCTATACTCTGGTGTTTCATTTCTTTTTTCTTCCAGTTTTATTGATATGTAATTGCCATACAGCATTGTGTAAGTTTAAAGTGTATGACATTATGATTTGACTTACATACATGATGAAATAATCACCACAATTGGTTTAGTGAACTTCCATCATCTCATATAGATACAGAATTAAAGAAATAGAAAAACATGTATGTTTTTCCTTATGTTGAGAACCCTAGGATTTACTCTCTAAATAGCTTTCATTTATAACTTACAGCAGTATTAATTATCTTTATCATACAGTACATCCTTAGTACTTATTTATCTTGTAACTGGAAGTTTGCACTTTCCGACTGCCTTCCTCCAACACCTCTTCCCCTCACCCTCTGCCTCTGCTAGCCACAAATCTGCTTTTTTTCTATGAGTTAGTTAGTTAGTTGGTTACACTTTGTTTCTGAATTGTAATTGACCTTCAACACTATGTTTGTTCCTAGCCCATAACGTAGTGATTCAATATTTCTGTACATTTTTAAATGATCAACATAATAAGTCTAGTTGTCATATGTCACCATACAAAGATATTACATAATTATTGATTATATTCCCCACACTGTACATTTCATACCTGTCACTCATTTTTCTGGTAACTGAAAGTTTGTACCTCTTGATCTCCCTCACCTATTTCTCTCCTTTCTCCATACCCCTCCCCTCTGGCAACCAATGTTTCTTCTCTCTAACTGTAGTTCTGTTTCTGTTTAGTTATGCTTGTTCATTGGTTTTGTTTTTTAGATTCCACATATAAGTGAAATCATACAGTATTTGTCTTTCTGAGTCTGACTTATTATACTTAGTATACTACCATCTAGGTCCATCTATGTTGTTGCAAATGGCAAGATTTCATTACTTTTCATGGCTAAGTAACATAACTATATATATATATTCATTTATTGATGTGCACTTAGGTTGCTCCCATATCTTGGCTATTGTAAATAATGTGCAATGCACAGGGGTGTATATATCTTTTCTAATTAGTCTTTTCATTTTCTTTAGATAAATACCCAGGAGAGGATTTGCTAGATCATAAAAATAGTTCTATTTAATTTTCTTTAGCTCTATTTTTAATTTTTTTGTGAAACCTCCACACTGTTTTCCATAGTGGCTGCACCAATTTACATTCCTACCAGCAGTGCACAGGGTTTCCTTTCCTCTACATCCTCACCAACTTATTTATTCATTTGTCTGTTCATTTATATATAATACCATTCTAACAGGTGTGAGGGGATATCTTACTGTGGTTTTGATTTGAATTTCTCTGATTAGTGATGTTGAGCAGTTTTTATGCGTTTATTGGCCATCTGTCTGTCCTCTTTGGAAAAATGTCTATGCGGATATTCTACCCATTTTTTAAATTGTTTTTTTTTTTTTTTTTGATGTTAAGTTGTATGACTTCTTTGTATATCTTGGATATTAAACCCTTGTTGGATATATCATTTGCAAGCATCTTCTCCCACTCAGCAGGTGGTCTTTCCATTTTGTTGATTGTTTTCTTCATTGTGCAAGAGCTTTTAAGTTTGATGTAGTCCGATTTGCTTATTTTCCCTATTGTTTCCCTTGCCTGAGGAGACACAGCCATACAAATATTGCTAAGACCAATGTTAAAGAGCATACTGCCTACATTTCAGGTCTTACATTTAAATCTTTAATCCATTTTGAGTTTATGTTTGTATATGGTGTGCAAAAGTTTGATTCTTTCACAAGTAGCTGTCCAGTTTTCCCAATATCATGTATCGAAGAGCCTGTCTTTTCCCCACTGTATATTCTTGACTACTTTGTCATAGATTAGTTGCCCATATAATTTTGGGTTCATTTCTGAGCTCTCTATTCAGTTCCATTGATCTATGTGGCTGTTTTTGTGCCAGTACTGTTTTGATGGCTACAGCTTTGTAGTATATTTTGAACTCAGGGAGCATTATACTTCCTGTTTTGTTCTCCTTTCTTAAGATTGTTTTGATTACCTGGGGTCTTTTGTGTTTCCACACAAATTTTAGATTATTTTTTCTAGTTCTGTGAAAAATGTCCTTGGTATTTTGATATGGATTGCACTGAATCTGTAGATTGCTTTGGGTAGTATGGTCATTTTAACAACATTTTTTCTAATCCATGAGCACGACATATCCTTCCACCTGCATCACCTTTCATTTCTTTCATCAGTTTCTTATAGTTTTCCAAGTACAGGTATTTTACCTCCCTACTTAGATTTATTCTTTTTAATAAGATTGTAAATGGGATTATTTTCTTAATTTCTCTTTCTGATAGTTCATTGTTAGTGTGTAGATTTCTCTATATTAAATTTGTATCCTGCAACTTCACTGAATTCATTGATGAGTGCTAGTAGTTTTTTTCAATGATTTCTTTAGGATTTCTATGCATAGTATCACGTCACCTGCAAACACTGAGAGTTTTACTTTTTCCTTTCATTTGGATTCTTTTAATTTCATTTTGTTGTCTGACTGCTGTGGCTAGGATTTCCAATACTATGTTGAATAAAAGCGTGAGCATTCTTGTGTTCTTCCTATCTTAGAGGAAATGCTTTCAACTTTTTACCATCAGATATAATGTTAACTGTGGGCTTATTGTATATGGCCTTTATTATGTTGAGGTATGTTCACTCTATATCCACTTTGTTGAGAGTTATTATCACAAATGTTTAATTTTGTCAAAAGCTTTTTCTGCAACTATTGAGATTATCATACAATTCTTATTCTTCAGTTTGTCAATAGTGTATATCACATCGAATGATTTGCATATATGAAACCATTCTTGCATCCCTGGGATAAATCCCATTTGATCATGTTGTATCATCCTTTTAATGTATTGATGAATTTGGTTTGCTTATATTTTGTTGAGGATTGTTGCATTTAGGTTAACCAGTGATATTTGCCTGTAATTTTCTTTTTTGTGTGACATCCTTGTCTGGTTTTGATATTGGGATGGTGCTGTCCTCATAAAATGAGTGTGGAAGCATTCTTTCCTCTGCAATTTTTTGAAATAGTTTGAGGTTAGGTGTTAACTTTTCTCTAAATGTTTGGTAGAATTCATCTGTGTGGCCATCAGGTCCTGGACTTTTATTAGTTGGAAATTTTTTTTGATTACCAATTCAATTTCATTACTGGCCATTGGTCAGTTCATATTTTCTATTTCTCCTGATTCAGTTTTGGGCTATTGTACATTTCTTGAAATTTGTCCATTTCTTTTTGGTTGTCCATTTTATTGGTGTATAATTGATCACAGTAATCTCTTATGATCTTTGTATTTTTGTGGTCATGGTTATAACTTCTTTTTCATTTATGATTTTATTGATTTGCGCTCTCTCTTTTTTATTGATGAGTCCTGATAAAGGTCTATCAATTTTGTTTATTTTTTTTCAAAGAACCAACTCTCAGTTTCACTGATCTTTTTTTATTCTTTTTTTTTTTTTAGTCTCTACTTCATTTATTTCTTCTGTCATCTTTATAATTTCTTTCCTTCTACTAATTTTGGGTTATGTTTGTTCCTCTTTTTCTAGTCCCTTTAGGTTTAAGGTCAGGTTATTTATTTGAGATTTTTCTAGTTTCCTGATATAGGTTTTTATTACTATAAACTTCCCTCTTAGAACTGTTTTGCTGGGTCCCATAGATTTTGGATCATTATGTTTTCTTTTTCATTTGTCTCCAAGTATTTTTTTATTTCCTCTTTGTTTTCTTCAGTGATCCATTGGTTGTTTAGTAGCATATTGTTTAGCCTCCACGTTTGTGTTTTGTGCAGTTGTTTTTTTTTTTGTAGTTTATTTCTAGTCTCATAGTGTTTTGATCAGAAAGGATGCTTGATATGATTTCAGTCTTCTTAAGTTTACTGAGACTTGTTTTATGGCCTACCATGTCGTGTATCCTGGAGAATGCTCCATGTGCACTTGAAAAGAATGTGTATTCTGCTGCTTTTGGATGGAATATTCTCCTCTCTCTGTCTCTGTCTCTCTGTGTCTTCTGTCTCTGTCTCTCTGTGTCTCTCTCTATATATATATATTCCATCTTGTGTAATGTATTGTTTAAGGCCAGTGTTTCCTTATTGATTTTTTGTTTGGATGATCTGTATTGATGTAAGTGGGGTGTTGACGTCTCCTATTGTGTTACTGTCATTTTCTCCCTATGTCTGTTAATATTTGCTTTGTATATTTAGGTGTTCCTCTGTTGGGTGCATATATATTTACAATTATCAAATCTTCTTATTGGTTCAATCCCATTATCACTATGTAATGTCATTCTTTGTCGCTGGTTAAAGTCTTATTTTAAAGTCTATTTTGTCTGATATAAGTATTGCTACCCCACCTTTCTTGTTGTTTCCATTTGCATGGAATACCTTTTCTACTGTGGTATTTCTGAAACAGGTAATTAAAGACTTTTATTTCTGATAACTAGAAAGAAGGCAATAGGGCTAACAAATGACATACATTAAGTTATTCATTCATTCATATTTATCAAATGACTGTTACTGCTGGCACAGCACAAGGCAATTGGAAAAGAGCAGTAATGAATGAAGAAAAGTTCTCTATGTACTAGAGTTTATATGAAATTAATTATTCAATTTAAATTATGACATAGAGAATAAAAAGAAAGCACAAAGTCAAAGAATTCAGTAGAGAACAAAGAAAATAGGCAGAGGTCAAGTCAGGTAGGGCTTTACAGGCCATATGCAAGGTATTCTATATATATAAAGCACAATGGGAAGGCAATGGGATGACATAATCAGAACTTTCCTTTTAAACAGTTAAACATGATGGATTGAAGATGTGTTTTCCTGCCCCTCTTGAAATGACACTGAAATGACAATACAGCAATGAAAGGTTATAAATCCAATAGGACAAAAAGAATAGGAGAGGACACAGGAGTTGACAAAAAATGTCAATAGCTTTACAAGATAGAAGAAGGTGGAGTAGTAACTGCCTTCCTGAGTAGAGGGAGATTAAACCTCTAGAGGCAGATAAAAAATGAGAAGTTAGTGCACCACCTCACAGAGCCTCAGACAAATGCAAATATGAAGATAATTGTACTGATTCTGCAGAAGTTGGGGGTAGGGTGAAAGGCTAAAAAAGGTGGGGTTAGGAGTTAGTGTAATTCTCTAAGTGTCTTGAGGCTCAAGTCTGCACCCATAAAATTCTTATGGTCAGGTGATTACACTTCTCCAATCTTGCAAATAAAAGTGTTTTTCCCTGGAGATAGAAAGGCTCCAGAAACAAGACAATAGGATTTCAAGAGGGCAGATTGAGGCACGAGAAAAAGGAGGGTTAAGTAAAAGCAGACAGACTTTAATTATTATCCCACATCTCTAATGAAAGATTAGATAGTCCTTCTCTGATATTTTGGGATGCTCCACTTCAAAAGTACGCTGAATCATCCTTCAGTGAAGCTCACTGGTTGTAAGCCTTATTAATGCATTTCAACTCCATATTATAGTGTTCTTAAATAGAAATAGAGAGCATTTACATCTAGTCATTTTTATCAGCAGACACCTGAGAAAATCCCACAACATGAAAAACAACAAATAAACAAACAAACAAACAAAAGTTATTCAGGGACACATAGTTTTACAGGCAGAAGCCCTGTGTGTCTCCCTTTGCCTGGCAAAACAATAAAGCTATCTTTTTCTACTTCACCCAAAACTCTGTCTCCAAGATTTGATTTGGCACCAGTGTACAGAGAGGCTGAGCTTTGGGTAACGGTTTTGGCAACCATGAAGGGACCAACTTGGGGATGGTTCCAGGGGTGTCCCTGAAGGCCAGATCACCTTGGACCCTTGCCTGGAAAGGCTGAGCCCCAATCATACCCTGTCCAACACTCCAGCAGCTGGACTCTGAGGTTGGAATAGATGATGGAAGAGGGACAGCCCTAGCAGCTGCACTTTTGCCTTGAGGATGTTCCTCTCTTCCTCCTGCCTGGACCACCCTAGACTTCCTCCTCCAAGAAATTATTTTGGGGAAGCAGAAAAGATAGCATCTTATGTTGTGACCTCTGCCAGAATCTGGGTCTCCCCTCACCTGGAAACTTCCTTACATCCCTCCAAAGCTGGCAGAAAAGATGCTGCTGAAAGTGTGAAAAAGAGCAATGACCTGAGCAGCAGCTTGAAGAAAAATGGAAGGGACTCTATGATGTTCTTATTACTAGTCAAGCTTCTCTAAAATTGCATGGAGTAAAACTGTGGGTACATCACACTGGAGTAAGAAGATTACCAGAGACGAACCAGCCAAGCCTGCCTACAGCCAGTGAGCAGACTCCCAAGAAGCAGACATCTCACCCTTTGTGAAATTGTTTGTTTTGACAAATGGAATGAAAGTTCTGTTTTCTTATCCTTTCTCATACCTTTTACTACAAAACTATAGATTCATATACTGATTCTTTCAATAATTTTAACTGCTAGATATGTGGTCAGCTTCCTATTTCCAGGTCTTCAGGATTGCCTTAATGGGTTTTCCCCATACAGGGAATGGTTTGAAAACAACTGGCTCTAAGTCTCTCCAAAGTGCCAAGCCTGGACTAGGTTTCAGGCTTATTCCTAAGGGACTGAGATCTTAATCATCTAAGACTTAGATCTGGGACTTGGAACTCAAATATTTCTAATTCAGTATCTATTCCTCCAAATTTAGGCAGGACTACACCGCATCTCAGCAGGAAGTAGTCACAGCAGTCATCACCCCATTCCCTCAAAGATTTGGGAAAGATAAAACTGAAATGGGGATTAAAATCAAGTCCCCCTAAAACCAACTTCCTCTGCCGAGTTTATGATTAACATCTCTATTATCCAAAATGACTGTTTCCTTTCTTGTCCAACATCTGTTCTCCTCAAGATTGAGGAGTATCAAAGAAAAGGGGGTAATGAAACCAAGTGGGGCCCTGTGGGGCTCCTCGGCATGGAGGCCTTTTTGTTCCCCATTTCTTTGTAGGCAAGACTCCAGCCTCCATGACTTTCCCTGAGTTCCAAAGGGCAGATTCAAGCAGATGCTAATCAAGAGAGGAGCAGCCAAGAAACCACCTTAGGCAAGATTAAAGGGACCAGAGTAGCTCATCAAGATTAGGAGACAGAACACCTGAGATGAGATTAAGAGAGTGCGTTAGTCAGAGTTCTCTAGTGACAGAACAAATAAATTTCAGAGGTAGTAAAATTTTTAGATGGAAGAACCCCTGGATGATCATTTACTAAAATGAGAGTGTAATAGATGACAAGCCATTGTTTTGCAAATAATTAATGGATAATTCTAGGTCTCTCATTTGATCTGCATGAATTTTGGTTTATTGACATACCAGTTTCACAAAATGAAAGCACAGCTCGAAGTCCAAATCCCTATTTGTAGTTTTCTTTTTTCTCTTTTCTATTGAGGGAATGGTATTCTTTAATCCACACTTTTGGTATTTTAATACTTAAATTGCTATAGTTCATGATACACTAAAATGTGGTGATCATTTCACAATGTACACGTAAATCATTATGTTGTACATCTTAAACTTATTCAATGTTATATATCAATTATATCTCAATAAAACTAGAGCAAAAAGAAGTTATTCAGAGGGAAAAGACACAAGACAGAAGCAGTGAAAGAAAGTTAAATATAACAGTTAACATGGTCCGAAGAAAAGTACAGACTATATGTCCATGAAATAAGAAACAAAAACAATCAATAAAAAGTATGGGGCCTTCCCTGGTGGCACAGTGGTTAAGAATCCACCTGCCAATGCAGGGGACATGGGTTCGATCCCTGGTCCAGGAGGATCCCACATGCCACGGAGCAACTAAGCCCACGCACCACAACTACGGAGCCTGCATGCTAGAGCCCGCAAGCCACAATTACTGAGCACGTATGCCACAACTACTGAAGCCTGCGTGCCTAAAGCCCAAGCTCCACAACAAGAGAAACCACTGCAATGAGAAACCTGCGCATGGCAACGAGGAGTAGCCCCCGCTCGATGCAGCTAGAGAAAGCCCACGCGCAACAACGAAGACCCAACACAACCAAGTAAATAAATAAAATAAAGATACGTGTTTCCCAAATCGCCCTTCCACTGAATGTTGGAGGTTTGTGTAAAAAAAAAAAAAAGTATGCATATCTTAAAACTATAATAGCTGAAATTGTAGAAATTTAATAGAAAGTTCATAAAAGAAAGTCAAGCGTACAGATAGCCAATAGGCACATGAAAAGATGCTCAATATCACTAATTACCAGAGAAATGCAAATCAAAATTACAATGAGTTATCACCCCACATAGTTAAGAATGTCCATCATCAAAAAGTCTACAAATAATAAATGCTGGAGAGGGTGTGAAGAAAAAAAAACCCTCCTACACTGTTGGTGGGAATGTAAATTGGTGCAGCCTCTATGGAGAACAGTATGAAGGTTCCTTAAAAAATTAAAAATAGTTACCATATGATCAAGCAATCCCAATCCTGGGCATATATCCAGATAAATCTCTAATTCAAAAAATACAAGCACCGCAATGTTCATAGCAGCACTATTTACAATAGCCAGGACATGGAAGTAACCCAAATGTCCATCAACAGATGAATGGATAAAGAAGATGTGGTACATGTCTACAATAGACTACTACTCAGCGATAAAAAAAGAATCAGATAATGCCATTTTCAGCCACATGGGTGGACCTAGAGATTATCATACTAAATGAAGTAAATCAGACAGAGAAAGACAAACTTCATATGATATCACTTATATGTGGAATCTAAAGTATGATACAAATGAACTTATTTATAAAACAGAATCAGGGCTTCCCTGGTGGCGCAGTGATTGAGAGTCTGCCTGCTGATGCGGCGGACACGGGTTCGTGCCCCGGTCTGGGAGGATCCACATGCCGCGGAGCGGCTGGGCCCGTGAGACATGGCCGCTGAGCCTGCGCGTCCGGAGCCTGTGCTCCGCAATGGGAGAGGCCACAGCGGTGAGAGACCCGTGTACCACAAAAAAAAAAAAAAAAAAAAAAAAAACAGAATCAGACTCACAGATATAGAAAACAAATTTATGGTTACCAAACAGGAAAGGGGGAGGATAAATTAGGAGTTTGGGATTTGCAGATATGAACTACTGTATATAAAATATATAAACAACAAGGTCCTACTATATACTACAGGGAACTACATTTAATAACTTGTAATAACCTATAATAGAAAAGAATATGAAAAAGAATATATATATACACATACATATATCTGAATCACTTTGTTGTACACCGGAAACTAACATAACATTGTAAATCAACTATACTTCAATTTTCTTTTAAAAAAAAGAAAATAGGGCTTCCCTGGTGGCGCAGTGGTTGAGAGTCCGCCTGCTGATGCAGGGGACACGGGTTTGTGCCCCGGTCCGGGAAGATCCCACATGCTGCAGAGCGGCTGGTCCCGTGAGCCATGGCCGCTGAGCCTGTGTGTCCGGAGCCTGTGCTCCGCAATGGGAGAGGCCACAACAGTGAGAGGCCTGCGTATCGCAAAAAAAAAAAAGAAAGAAAAGAAAGTCAAGGAAATTTCCCAAAATTTCAACTGCAAAGAGTAGGGGGTGGTAGAGATGGAAAGCAGAAGAATAACAAAATAAAAGATTCAATCCTGGTGGTCCGAAATCCAACATAAAGGAGTTCTAGACAGATGCAAGAAATAGAAAGAAATAGAAAAATAGAAAGCAAAGGATTATCAAAGGAATAAATCAATAGAATTTCTCAAAATTGAGTCTCTGAAATGTTCACTGAATATCTGTCAGGATAAATGAAAACATGAACACAATGGAAAAGAGAAGACACCAAATCTTCCAGAGTGATGAATCAGATTGATTAAAATAGAATAGGAGCCAGAATAGAATAGGACTTCTCAACAGCAATACCCATGCCTGCAAGCCAGAAATCTGGTCATCATCATCACCACTTGGGTGTGAATGACAATGCCATTCTCCAAATTAAGAAATATAGAAAAGGCTCAAGCATGTACAGGAAGTTAGAATTGGGCCCTTATGAACCTGAGCTACTATAGAACACAGAAAAGGAATGTGGTAAAGATTTAAGTAAATTAAAATGTAATATTTGCCTCTGATCTTCATTTTCAGAGTGAGCTCAGCTGTTTTGATATTTGCTCACTCTCTTACTTCCTGTCTTTGGGGTCAAGTAATATTTGAAATTATTTGAATGAAAAAAAATGTTGACTGCCATATCAGTAAACAAAGGGTGTTGCAGCCATCAAGCCATCACACTGCAGCCACCACAAAGGTGAGCCTTTGAGGGAACTCAGGATAGAAACAGAATGCCTGCCATTAAGCAGTCAATCACTGCAGCAATCCTTGCAAAGGTGCACCCTGAGGAGACAGGATGGGAAAGCACAGGATATTGGACCCACATAGTTAAGGTGCATATCAAAGGAATGATTTCAATGAGCCCAGACTCTTGCATCTTCCCATATATAGAAAAGTGCTAAATTCCTTAACTTAAGCTATCTGGTTTTCTTTAACAGTAATCTTTTTATGTTCAGACTACCTGGTTTTTGTTGCAAAAACTCCCATATATCCTGAATCCTCCCTTACCTTTTTGGAGTGGTCCCTCAGAGTGATCTAAGAGTCCTGTCTCCCAGGCTTGGGCTTGAATTCCTCAGAAAATCCACCAAATAAAACGTAACTCTCAACTTCTAGGTTGTGCTTTTTTTTTTCAGTCGACGATAGTTTCAGGAATGATTCACAAGTTCCCCTTACCTCAGGTAGATCTCTACCTAAGAAGTTAACTCCCTCTCCTCCATATTTTGAAAGGGGTATGGGAAGAGGAAAAAGAAAGAATTGGAAAAGCATTGAGCAAGCAGGGATATCAGGGAGTACTGAATGTCCAAAATTACCACTCAAGAGGCTAGTTTAGCTTACACAGGAATTCTCATAGGATCTTCCCCCCCAAACCAATTCCTCCTCTACTTAATGCAAAGGTCACTCAGAATGAAACTGTGACAAAGACCCTTACAGCCTGTACTTTTTGACTATCAATGTCTCACATTAGCACAGCAAATGGTGTTCAGTGTCAGCCTAACCTGTTCTCCCGTTCCTTACTACTTTGGCAACTCCTTCAGAGTGTTGGTGAGGAAGTATATGAAAATCTGTATTGCATGGTTTATTAGGCTCTTATTAAAATAGTTGGCAAAGAAATTTAAAGACTGTGAGTTTAAATTCTTGTCATCTTATCCTTAATCATTGAAAAAAAAATGACTTTCACTGCAGTTTCTACTTTCCCAAAACTCTTACCTGAGCTTTAATAAGTGACATAAAATCCTGACTTGACCCACCTGTTAATGAACTGTGAGATGACCTAAAGATGCCATCTCTAGATGGCCTAAAATAAATCAAATCCTTATGGTAATAATTTTAGAAGAAAGCAAAAATATTTCAGAAAAATGAATATCCAAGTGAAATTAACTCTGCTTGTTGTGGAAACACAGCAGTAGGAATAGTAATAAACAACCAAATAGTAGGAACAGCATAAACAAATACCAGGAAAGTTATTTTCAGAATTTGCTTACTTAATAATATTTAACACTGAAATCAAACATAAGAGGGTCATTAGAGAGACATTCTGCCTTACCCCACATAAGCAAGTAAGTAGTATAAAATCACTGATTTGGTCATCCCACACAAGAGCTCATATAGTAAATATGAAAACACAGCATTACATTACAAGTTGTTTCATATGGGTCTGTCTAGAGTGTGGAGGACTGGAGGTCAAGGACAATTGGAAAGGGCCTTACTAAAATCTGTTACAGCAGGACCCTGAGGGGCCTTCCTGAGTACAGAATCTCCTCTCTGCCCCCAATTTCTTGATTGTAAAAAAAAAGGCATTAGTCTTCAAGGTCTTCACTGAGTTCCAAAGAGAAGGCTCAAGCAGTTAATGATTAGGACAATAGAGTCACAGGACTGCTAGTTCCTCCTGAAGATAGATATACAATCTGATGTGTATCTTTGAGTTATTCTGTAGAAACTAAGACACCCCCCCCCCCACCAAGGTGGAGGATGGTGACTACATGCTCACCACAAGCATGTAGGCCCCACACTGGTTGGAACCAGAAGGTTGAGGTTTCCAAAACATCAGCCTATTACCTCACCATCAACCAATCAGAAGAATGTCCACAAGCTGATCACAAAACATATGACCTTCTTTCCTAACACTGTCTTTAAAAACCCTTGCCTGAAAGCCACTTGAGCATAAGCTGCCTGTTCTTCTTGCTTGGTGCCCTGCAAATAAATCCTTACTTTGCTGCAAACACCCACTGTTAGAGTTTGGCTTTCTGTAACATGGGCACAGGAGCCCTTGTTCAGTAACACTTATCTTTAAACATAGTGGATATTCAAGATTTTTTTAAATGACAGTGAAATTATTTCTTTAGTCAATCTGATCTAAAAAAATCCCCAAATCGATGTGCATTAAAAAAAAAAAAAAGGAAATGAAGCCTGCAGATTTTACTTTCTCTTAATTCATGATAAAAATAGTCCTAGTTATACCAATTGTCCTATGAATCAGGTCAAAATGATTCAACTAATAAATGCTCCCTCCTGGGATGTTATGCTGAATATTTATAGTAAGCTTTACCAGTGTTCTTACAGAGGAAATAATTTATCACAAACTGTCAAACAGTTTAAAATAAAACAATCTATTCTACAGGAGCAAAACCTGCTGCCCCAAAATGTCTCTTTGGCATGTAGATTATTTTGAGCTGAAAACAACAGTACCAAAAAGACTCAGGAAGAAAACTTCAACCTTCCTCCTAGCTGCCTAAAAATATGTAGATAGAGCTGTCCAGGAAGGGAGCTATCATCATAGGTAACTATTGTATGAACTAGATGTGTAGACTGGGAGGAACCTAGCAAGGTCTCTTTGTTAAAATTTCTCTTGTCTCCATGTTGCCGAGAACACACTTGTTTACCAAGCATTTGCTTTCCCATCTCCATGTGAATTGCCTTCCTCCCCTTCCAGGTACCAAACCACTACCCCCAACACCGTTTTTTGCCTTTAGCTGAAGAGGGCTTTTAAGGTGAGGGCTGCAGCCATTTTGGTGAGTTACTCATTTTTCCTGAGTCTCTCCCACTGTATACATGTTATATATATTTTTTTTTCTCCTGTTGATTTGTTCCAAATCAATTTAATTCTTAGACCAGCCTGAAGAATCAAGATGGGTAGGGGGAAATTTCTTCCTCCTCAACAAGAACAAATTCAGGATATTCCACTTCTAAAGTAAAGAATCCTTACCTAACAAAGGTTAAATCAATCTTCAGGTTATAATATGGGATCAAACTCTGCCTGAAAACAATTTAAAAGCAATATAAATGCATTTCCTGTAAACTTGTGGCACGTGTTTATTAGCATTATTTTGTAGCTTTAGCTCCATTAGTGATTATCACTCATTTGCATTAGAGAATTATGAGTCCAAGCCCCTCAGTCATCTTCTCGACTGAGATAAACACCTGAAAACATTTCCTCAGGTTAAGCAGTTGTGTGTGTGACAGATTTGAAATTAACCCTCCTCCCCTTTAACAACTGTGGCTTGTCTTTTTCAGTATTTAAGTCACTTGAAAGGGTGATAAACGGGTTCAGGTTATGCAGTCTCAATTGCCAATTGATTAGTGGACAGAATCCTAACTGAATATTAATAGAAATAACATATTTTGTTTTGTGATCTCCTAAGTTTAATAAAGAAAAAAATCAAAAAGGCAATAAATTAAAATTTGACTATTCAGTTTGTTTATGCATAAAGAAAAACTGAACTGGGTAATCAGTAAATGCACCTCATGGTGAATTTCACTACTAGTAATAAAAAGACCTCTTGGGTTGAATATTCTGTCTCTAAACAATCATAGTTAGAAATCATTTTTAAAATGCTTTCCTGGGATGTCTTCTTTCTATAGACATCTAGTTTTATTACTCATCTACTCGTTTTTTCAATTTAACTTTTTCAGTTTGTTTTCAGTTGTAATGACTTTTCAGAAAAGTAGAACCGGATAGAACACATCCGTAGTCACGTTGGAGAGAAGAGGGGATTGGGGTACGGAGGCTGAAAAAGGTACAGAGAAAACCAAGATTTCTCGCCCTCCTGTGCCCCTAGAAGAGCATCCCCAGCCTCCGCAGGACGACCCAGCAGGGGAGCCGGGCCGCCCCTGCCCCATGGTCTCCCCCTTCCCCCGGGGACTAAAGAGGGGGGACGGCGCGTTCTATTGGGGGTCACCGGGCCGGCGCCAGGCTGCGATTGGAAGCGCCCCCGTCAGGCACCCGCCAGAAACACAAGCGCTGCAGCAGTCGAGGGCTTTAGTTTTTTTACGTCCCCCGCCCCCTCCCCTCCGCACTCCATGCTGGGTCTCTCTCCAGCTCGCTTGGGCTCGTTCGCGCCGCGTGAGAGTTGGCAAAAACCTCGCAGCCGCCGCTGCCGCCTCCGCCTCGCCCCGATTACCGCCCCAGCCTCTCCCCCTTCTCCCGAGCCTTCCGCTCCCGCCATGGGGCCAACATGGGGCTCCTAAATTGCCGCCTTTTAGCTGCGCGCTCTCCGGCCAAAGTCCTCGAGGGCCGGTTATGGTTTACGGCGCTAGAGGGGCCAGCACACAGGTAACGGGAAGGGGAAAGGACGGCTAATTGGGGGAAACAAGGCCAAACGATGAGTTTCCAAAAGGAGGACGGAGTGAGCAGCCTGTGCCAGAAGGCGCTGCATATCGTCACCGAGCTGTGCTTCGCGGGCCAGGTGGAGTGGGAGAAATGCTCGAGCATCTTCCCCACGGACAGGGGCAGCCAGGGCGGAAGTAGCACAGGTAATTGGGGGAGGGCTCCGCTCGCGACCTCCCAGTCGTCTGGGACCCGCGTCCTCTCGGCTCTAAGCTCCCGGGTCCTGAGCCTTCAGTGCGGCGCCGGCGCATCTTTGGGACGCCGCGCTTTCCTATCCTACCTCGCTCCTTCCTTCTGGTCAGCTCCTGGTGACTTCCAGCGTGGACTCTTCGGGTTTTGTCTCCTCGCCTCCATCTGCCCGGCTTCTTCCACTTCTCTGGTCCACTCCATACCCGCCGGCGCCGTCTCTCGCTCCCAGGCGCCTGCACCCCCTCTCTCTGAGCTTTCCCACGCCTCCGATCTCCCTCCCGGAGTGGAGGGGCGAGCGCGAGCGGCGGCGTCCGACCATTAGCCGAGCGCTGCCCTCGGGGGCCATTCGCCACCCGGACTCTGGTTGCCCTAGCTTGTCCCGTGGGTGGTGGGTCGCGGCTTGGGGAGGGGGCCAGGCGGAAGAATCCGGGCGTGGACGCAAAGAGCCGCGTTGGAAATGGGGCTGCCTTGGCCCCCGAGAGCAGAAAGGATCCCTGCAGGGATAACCCGCGGCCGCAAGCTGTCTAGCATTTGACAGTGTGCAAAGCCCTTTAATACATATGACTTTATAGGGCTTCATGACAACGTTGGCCCAACAGCAGGGATTATGGATCCCATTTTTGACGCGACAGGTAAGGCTCAGCGCACATACAGATTTACGTGGAACAGAGGCAAAGGGTTATAAATCCTTTCTACACACGTGCTCATATACCCCCCAACACAGGCACCCTCTCTGCTCCTTCAAGAAACTTGGGGGGAAAAACGGGGTGGGGTGGAGGAAACACATCGACCTTCAGAAATCTGGAGGTGGAAAGAAGTCTCAGGTGACAGATTTTTCTCAAAGGGGTGTGGGGAGCGTATCAGAGCCACTGTTTTGGTCATGCTTGGGGGAAAGGGTTTTTTACGACCTGCGCTATGTGCAGCCTGTTGTGCTGTTGACGCGGGCGAGATGGATTCCGGGAGTTGCTGGCCGCGTGGCTTTAAGAGTCCCTTGTGAGAGGGTCACTTGTTGCTTTGGGAGAAGAACACTGGTTGGGGATTTTCGTCATCGGGCTGGAAGGTTATCATTCCTTCTGTAGGGTCTTGTTTCTTTCCCCTTACTTTCCCGTCATTTTAGTCACCTGACAGGGCTTCGTGGGTTGAGGGTAACCAAGGCAACAGGTAAGAGCTGGACCGTAGCTCAGTGTGGAACGTGACGGTGGAGAGCTCTGTGCTGGGGAGGAGGCAAAGAGGGCACGGTTAGTGATCCCCTCATCCACTACCACCAAAGACAAAGGGAGAGGAGATGGAGGTGGAGGAGAGATGTGGTTTAGTCTTCGCGTACCATTATTTAAGTGGAATATTTGCACTCTTAAAATTCTCTGATCTTGGCAATAGGAACCACGAGAGGCTTCTGTATGCACTTGGCAGAACCTGAGGAGTTGTTGCTATTTGGACCCTGGAGCGGAATGATACTTAATTGCTTCTGTACATATTCTGGAAACGTAGACATTTTGTGAATTTTTATAAACACAACAGAGTCTTCCATTTGTTCATCAGGTGTTAAATTGCTAGGAATGTATGAAACTCAACTACTATTGGAAGGCACTGGGTGAACATTGTGTATATGCTTGTCTTGTGTATGGTAGCTAAGCATGAGATAAACACTCAAAATAGAGTGAACTTAAAATCCTGTGTGGTGAATGGATAAGTTGCTCTGAAATGTCTTTGATGATACACTTGCTAAAGATAAGACTAAGAGAAGGAGGTGAAGTGAAAGAAATAAGGGTATTTAAGTTTAAAGATCTGTACTTTGGTCATTTAACATTTGATACTGTGGATAAAACTACTGATTTCCACCACCACCCCACCACTACCCCTTGTGATCATACACAAAATAGTGGTTTCCTGGGTCTCAAATTGATTGATAATGAGGAAAATTTGAAGGTTGGAAAACAAACACTAGCTCTTAAATCTTTATAAATACACAATTATCAGCTTAAGGTAAAGCACAGTATATGAATTGTAGAAAGGGTTCTGAGCCCGTCCTAAGCACTACAAGAAGTAGTTGTAATCCTAATTCCTTTTGGACTTTCCCCTGGGAACAAAAAGTGGACAAAACATAGTCTAAAACAATTACATGGATATTTTTCTGCCCTTAGGGGAAAATATGTACTATTCAAATGGGGTATTCAATTTAATATATGAATATTTGTTCAATGGCTGTCACTAGAAAAGACATCCTACTAGGTTGTGTATGAGATATAAAGATGCACAAGATTGCTTTACATTTTCCATTTGTAAATCTATGCAACAATTAGAAGTACAATACTTTAATCTGCAAATATACTCCCAATACCAATATATATCTATGAAACGGATCAAAGATTATTTACCAAGTCTTTAATTATATTAATTAGCCACTCAGCTTCACTTTGTTCTTTAAAGTAAACTTTCTTATAACTTACGTACTTGTGTCCTTTATTAAAGATCCCTACGTAAACACACTTACAGTAGGCGAGCCTTCTACTCACTGTTTGTTTAAAGAGAAACACATTATTGGTAGGAGGACATGGACATTGAATGGTACAGTGGTTTTTTACTTTCAGCACTGCCCAGATGGTGTCAGGTATTCTAAGGTTGCAGTGACAATTGCAAGCTTCCAGATTGTGTATATTTTTAGATTCCTTCATATAAGTGTAAAGGCAGAGAAGTGCAGGTGTAGTCCTCCTTTGGCCGCCATGGGGGATTTGTTCTAGGAGCCCCCACAGATAACAAAATTTGTGATGCTCAAGTTCCTTATATAAAATGATGTAGTATTTGCATGTAACCTACAGCGCTTCCTCCCATATACTTTATATCATCTCTAGATTACTTTTAATACCTAAATCAATGTAAATGATTATGTAAATAGTTGTAAATACAATGTAAACATAATGTAAATAGTAGCCTGTGTAACAAATTCAAGTTTTGGTTTTTTGAACTTCCTTGAATTTTTCTTTTTTTAAAAAATATTTTCAACCTGTGGTTGCTTGATCCCATGGATATGGAACATGGATACAGAGGGTTGACTGTAATCCTAAAGTTATTCTACCTTAAAGAAGTCATGAATCATATATATAAATAAGATATTCTCCTAATGTTTTCTTTAATGCCAGTAAGGAGCAGCTTCACCATTCTCTTTACCATTTACTACTACAGCAGTAGCAGAAGCAGCAGCAGTGTTATTGACTTGAGGATCAAGCAATTAAGTTGACAGATCCCATATTTTAGTAAACTTTACAAAAACTTAACTGCAGATGGCAACACTAGTTAATTTACTCTTTTGGAATAGTTTTTTTAGAGACATTATTGATGCCAACATTACTAGTACACTGGAAAGTTCATCATGTGCTATTTTTTTAGAAAATCAGATTTTTGCAGTCTTCTTGCCACTGATTCTCCCTGTCCCCCTAAATAGATAGATCACCCACTAAATTCATTAATTTATTGATATAATAGGACTTAATGCTATAATGCTTAGGGAAAATACAAAACAATATATTGGCCTTAAATGTGATTTTTCATACATACTGTGATTGAATATACATAAGAGTTTTTGAACTTCATTTGAGTTCATTTCTGGTCAGTCTTTAATTGCTTCTCCATATCCAAATCCCTATGAGGTTTTAGGAAACTTTGTTGCTTGAAAAGCAGACCTCATAAATGCAGCTAATCAAACCCACTTAAGCTCATAGTCGCATCACAACTGTATAGACCTAACCATAATTTAAATATTTTAAATAAACATTTAATTCATTAATGTTATAAATTTTCACTTTTACACTTTCAATTTAGTAGTAAAAATTCTAAAATAAACATTTAAACAAATTATTCTAAATTCATATGTGTGTTCTTCAATTTCTTAGATGTGGGAGCAAGTAGGTATTTATATGGCAAACACTTTCACTGAAGTTACTTGACTAATAAGAATGGTACTGGTACCATTAATTAAATGTTGTGCACAGTTGTTCAAGTTAATGTAAATGTAGAATTAATATACAATCACAGATTATAAATCATTTATAAATCATTTACTCAATTACAAATATATGTAAAGATTTCTCATTTGGAAACTCCATTCAATTTTCTACCTCTGTGTGAATTCCCTGTCAACAAATTAGCCAATAAATTTGGCTAATTTAATACGATATTTGGTACTATACTTGATACCATATTTATTGAATCTAAGATGCTATTGATTACAAGACACAACATTTATTTTATATGATACCAAAAAAGGAAAAAGAAGGATGCAAATTAAATTATGCTTTCTTATCACATAGAATTTTTTATTTTATACTTATGGAAAAACTTCTAAAAGTTAGACATGAATTTTTAATATCATATATCACTCTTGTACAAATATAAAAAGGAAAGTATAAAAGACATATAGGTTAAAATAATTTAAAAATTAAAGTTTTGAGTCTGATTCTTCTGAATGGCTTTTTGATTGAGAATTGGTGATACCTTTGTTTATCCTCTCATCATTGGACTCTTTGCCATCAAGAATGCTGTCAAGACTAGTAATGATGCACTTTTTTCCACGCAGGAATTCATAAGATATAAAATCTAGTGTTGTTGTGCTCTAAAGCTAGCTGTACAGTTATGTCGAATGTTGGCAATGTTGCCAAACTCATCTGACCCAACAAAAGTTTGGCTTATGAGGGTTATGGGTCTGTTTCACTATTTTCTCCAGTATTTTCTTCCAAGCCAATTTAGACTCATTCTGCGACTTCCGATGCTGATGTATTTGCTTTAGCACATACACAGAGAAAACTATGACACACTTACTTAATGGCTATTAGCAATTGTAACAAGCTTGTTATTCTTCATCCAGCTGCGTGGAACGTAGACATTAAGCTTGCCATCTTGGACTTTAACGAGAAAGCAAAAACCTGTGAATAGAAAAGCAAAAATATGGAAGAAACCAGGATTCCAAACACCTGAAGCTGATGTATTTGCCCTGCTTTCTTATGCTGAGCCAATTAATTAAATGAGAGAGAAATAAACTTCTATCTTGTTTAAGTCAGTGTTTTTTTGGTCCCTTATTGTAGAAATCAGAATTATGCCCCATTATAATAATAACACCATATGAAGAGTATAAATAAGTTAACTTCAAAGATAATTCCAAATTTTCATTTTAGAGGCAGCTTTCCTCAGCTTTCTCTGAATAAGAGTTGTTGGTTTGAGTTTTATTACCTCTTGTTCTCTGCAGAATGTTGCCATAAACATGGTCTGTCATCAGGCAAAAATGAGGACAACCAAAGAAACAAAAGACTTGGAATATACAAGAAATTATAATTTCTGATTAATTGAGAAATTACTTCTTTGTACATTTTGAGAAATTAAAAAACTAGAATTTTAAAATTTAAAAAAATGATGCAGAAAGACACAGATAAGATTATCAACTAAGGCAGTAGTAATTGGAATTGAGAGCATACAAATTGGCCTATGCTTTTCTGCATCCTAGCCATCTGCATGGTTAATAGGTAATTAGACCTAACAGTATTTACAATCCATAGTAATTAAGACCATGCAAATGTTAGACTTTAGCAAAGTTCTGTTTTACTAAAAGATTCTGAGGAATTAGCATTTTTTGGCTTATTCTATTTTCTGATGAGGGTGGTCTTTCCTGTTTTTTTCATAACAATGTCACTTTATTTTGAGATATTAAGACATGATAAAACAGTAAGATCTTTGATCTTTACAAATCAGTCAGAGATATAGAGTCAGCCAACCAGACAGATAGATAAGTAGATACATATCGGTGGAAGCAATAGTTATGCATATGTATGTAGTCAAATCAGAGTTTGAGCAATTTTAAACCTAATTATCTTTGAGTCTAATCTAATTTTTGAAATTTCATTTACTCTAATTTTACCAAGATCTAATTGGGTGAATGGCATATAATGGATTCTTTTCAATTATCCAGAGACATTAAAATTTTGAGCTAGAGAGATCCTACTCATCAAGCTTGCTCATTAAAATGGGCAATTTCAAAGTCTGTGTGAAGGCAAACCATTCATATTCATCACCCTGGCCTCAGAATGGTTGGCCCCTTTGCTCCAGTGATCTTCTCCTCCTCTCCACCTTACCTCATTTCTTTTATGATCATGCTCAAACACTAGTCATTATGTTAAACAATACTATTTTAGAATTATAAATTCAAATATTCTGAGCCCCAATGAAGAGCTCCTATGCTTTTATCTTTCTCATTTGGAAACTCCATTCAGTTTTCTACCTCTGTGTGAATTCCCTGTCAACAAATATTGCATCATACTTACGATACATCATTTCATCATCGCAATCATTTTCTCCTTTGAGGTTTATCACATTCTCCTGGGAGGGTAGGGGGTGCTCATTCATGGATAAATTCATCTGCTTCTCTATTCCTACACCAAAGAAACAATATTTAGGAGGTTTTTTTTTTTTTTTTTTTTTGCAGTACGCGGGCCTCTCACTGTTGTGGCCTCTCCCGTTCCGGAGCACAGGCTCTGGACGCGCAGGCTCAGCGGCCATGGCTCACAGGCCCAGCCACTCTGTGGCATGTGGGATCTTCCCAGACCGGGGCACGAACCCGTGTCCCCTGCATCGGCAGGCGGACTCTCAACCACTGCGCCACCAGGGAAGCCCTTTAGGAGGTTTTAAAAGCAGGCAGACGAGTATCACTCTTAGTCTCCAATTTCAAAAGAACCCTCAATTCTGACCAGACATCCTTTGTTTTCCTATTCAATTTTCTCCTGTTCTCTAAAGTTCATATATCAGATTTTCCGCACTCTGTTTAAATATTCCAAATTATTCCCCAGTATCCCAAAATAACTGGCAGTTGACCCTAACTCCTATTTTGCAGAGAAAATTGTACTTACAAAAAAGAATTCCCTTGTCTTCCTGCCTATACCTATAAACTTACCTGATTCCAGAACCATCCTCCTTTTCTTTTCTTTTTTTAACATCTCTATTGGAGTATAATCGCTTTACAATGGTGTGTTAGTTTCTGCTTTATAACAAAGTGAATCAGCTATACATATACATATATCCCCATATCTCCTCCCTCTTGCGTCTCCCTCTCACATTTCTTATCGCACCCCTCTAGGTGGTCACAAAGCACCGAGCTGATCTCCCTGTGCTATAGGGCTGCTTCCCACTAGCTATCTATTTTAGATTTGTTACTTTATATAAGTCCATGCCACCCTCTCACTTCATCACAGCTTACCCTTCCCCATCCCCGTATCCTCAAATCGATTCTCTACCTCTGCATCTTTATTCCTGCCCTGCCCCTAGGTTCTTCAGAACCTTTTTTTTTTTTAGAGTCCATATTTATGTGTTAGCATACAGTATTTATTTTTGTCTTTCTGACTTACTTCATTCTGTATGACAGTCTCTGGGTTCATCCACCTCACTACAAATAACTCAATTTTGTTTCTTTTTATGGCTGAGTAATATTCCATTGTATATATGTGCCACATCCACTTTATCCATTCATCTGTCGATGGACACTTAGGTTGCTTCCATGTCCTGGCTATTGTAAATAGAGCTGCAATGAACATTGTGGTACATGACTCTTTTTGAATTATGGTTTTTTCAGGGTATATGCCCAGTAGTGGGATTGCTGGGTCATGTGGTAGTTCTATTATTAGATTTTTAAGGAACCTCCATAATGTTCTCCATAGTGGCTGTATCAAATTACATTCCCACCAACAGTGCACTTTTCTCCGCACCCTCTCCAGCATTTACTGTCTGTAGATTTTTTGATGATGGCCTTACTGACTGGTGTGAGGTGATACCTCATTGTAGTTTTGATTTGCATTTCTCTAATGATTAATGATGTTGAACATTCTTTCATATGTTTGTTGGCAATCTGTATATCTTCTTTGGAGAAATGTCTGTTTAGGTCTTCTGCACATTTTTGGGTTGGGTTGTTTGTGTTTTTGATATTGAGCTGCATGAGCGGCTTATAAATTTTGTAGATTCATCCTTTGTCAGTTGCTTCATTTGCAAATATTTTCTCCCATTCTGAGGGTTGTCTTTTCATCTTGTTTATGGTTTCCTTTGCTGTGCAGAAGCTTTGAAGTTTCATTAGGTCCCATTTGTTTATTTTTGTTTTTATTTCCATTTCTCTAGGAGGTGGGTCAAAAATGATCTTCCTGTGATTTATGTCATAGAGTGTTCTGCCTATGTTTCTGCTAAGACTTTCTGGCCTTACATTTAGGTTTTTAATCCATTTGGAGTTTATTTTTGTGTATGATGTTAGGGAGTGTTCTAATTTCATTCTTTTACATGTAGCTGCCCAGTTTTTCCAGCACCATTTATTGAAGAGGTTGTCTTTTCTCCATTGTATATTCTTGCCTCCTTTATCAAAGATAAGGTGACCATATGGCCGTAGGTTTATCTCTGGGCTTTCTATCCTGTTCCATTGATCTATATTTCTGTTTTTGTGCCAGTACCATACTGTCTTGATTACTGTAGCATTGTAGTATAGTCTGAAGTCTGAGAGCCTGATTGCTCTAGCTCCATTCTTCTTTCTCAAGATTGCTTTGGCTATGTGGGGCCTTTTGTGTTTCCATATAAATTGTGAAATTTTTTGTTCCACTTCTGTGAAAATGCCATTTGTAGTTTGATAGGGATTGCATTGAATCTGAAGATTGCTTTGGGTAGTATAGTCATTTTCACAATGTTGATTCTTCCAAGAACATGGTATATCTCTCCATCTATTTGTATCATCTTTAATTTCTTTCAGCAGTGTCTTATAGTTTTCTGCATACAGGTCTTTTGTCTCCTTAGGTAGGTTTATTCCTAGGTATTTTGTTCTTTCTGTTGAAATGATAAATGGGAGTGTTTCCATAATTTCTCTTTCAGATTTTTCATTATTAGTGTATAGGAATGCAGGAGATTTCCTTGCATTAATTTTGTATCCTACTACTTTACCAAATTCATTGATTAGCTCTAATAGTTTTCTGGTGACATCTTTCGAATACTTTATGTATAGTATCATGTCACCTGCACACAGTGAGAGCTTTACCTTTTCTTTTCCGATTTGGATTCCTTTTCTTTCTTTTTCTTCTCTGATTGCTATAGCTAAAACTTCCAAAACTATGTTGAATAATAGTGGTGAGGGTGGACAACCTTGTCTTGTTCCTGATCTTAGAGGAAATGGTTTCAGTTTTTCACCATTGAGAACGATGTTGGCTTTGGGTTTGTCATATATGGCCTTTATTATGTTGAGGTAAGTTTCCTCTATGCCTACTTTCTGGAGGATTTTTTTATCATAAATGGGGTTAAATTTTGTCTAAACCTTTTTCTGTGTCTATTGAGATGATCGTATGATTTTTCTCCTTCAACTTGTTAGTATGGTTTATTACATTGATTGATTTGCACATATTGAAGAATCCTTGCATTCCTGGGATAAATCCCAATTGATCATGGTGTATGATCCTTTTAATGTGCTGTTGGATTCTGATTGCTAGTATTTTGTTGAGGAGTTTTGCATCTATGTTCATCAGTGATCTTGTTGTGTAGTTTTCTTTTTCTGTGACATCTTTGTCTGGTTTTGGTATCAGTGTGATGGTGGCCTCGTAGAATGAGTTTGGGAGTGTTCCTCCCTCTGTTATATTTTGGAAGAGTTTGAGAAGGACAGGTGTTAGCTCTTCTCTAAATGTTTGATAGAATTCACCTGTGAAGTCATCCGGTCTTGGGCTTTTGTTTGTTGGAAGATTTTTAATCACAGTTTCAATTTCAGTGCTTCTGATTGGTCTGTTTATATTTTCTATTTCTTCCTGGTTCAGTCTCGGAAGGTTGTGCTTTTTGAAGAATTTGTCCATTTCTTCCAGGTTGTCCATTTCATTAACATATAGTTGCTTGTAGTAATCTCTCATGCTTCTTTGTATTTCTGTAGTGTCCATTGTTACTTCTCCTTTTTCATTTCTAATTCTATTGCTTTGAGTCTTCTCCCTTTTTTTCTTGATGAGTCTGGCTAATGGTTTGTCAGTTTTGTTTATCTTGTCACAGAACCAGCTTTTAGTTTTATTCATCTTTGCTCTTGTTTCCTTCATTTCTTTTTCATTTATTTCTGATCTAATCTTTATGATTTCTTTCCTTCTGCTAATTTTGGGGTTTTTTTTGTTCTTCTTTCTCTAATTGCTTTAGGTGTAAGGTTAGGTTGTTTGTTTGAGATGTTTCTTGTTTCTCGAGGTAGGATTGTATTGCTATGAACTTCCCTCTTAGAACTGCTTTTGCTGAATTCCATAGGTTTTGTGTCATTGTGTTTTCATAGTCATTTGTTTCTAGGTTTTTTTATTTCCTCTTTGATTTCCTCAGTTTTCTCTTGGTTATTAAGTAGTGTATTGTTTAGCCTCCATGTGTTTGTATTTTTTCCATTTTTTTTCCTGTAATTGATATCTAGTCTCATAGCATTGTGGTCGTAAAAGATACTTGATACAATTTCAGTTTTCTTAAATTCACCAAGACTTGATTTGTGACCCAAGATATGATCTATCCTGGAGAATGTTCAATGAGCACTTGAGAAGAAATTGTATTCTGTTGTTTTTGGATGGAATATCCTATAAATATCAATTAGATTTGCCTTGTTTAATGTATCCTTTAAAGTTTGTGCTTCCTTATTTATTTTTACTTTAGTTGATCTGTCCATTGGTGAAAGTGGGGTGATAAAGTCCCCTACTATGATTGTGTTACTGTTGATTTCCCATTTAATGCCTCTTAGAATTTGTCTTATGTATTGAAGTGCTCCTATGTTGGTTGCATAAATATTTACCATTGTTATATCTTCTTCTTGGATTGATCCCTTGATCATTAGTTAGTGTCCTTCTTTGTCTCTTGTAGTAGTCTTTATTTTAGGGTCTATTTTGTCTGATATGAATACTGCTACTCCAGCTTTCTTTTGATTTCCATTTTCATGGAATATCTTTTTCCATCCCCTCACTTTCAGTCTGTATGTATCCCTAGGTCTGAAGTGGGTCTCCTACAGACAGCATATATATGGGTCTTGTTTTTGTATCCATTCAGCCAGACTATGTCTATTGGTGGGAGCATTTAATCCACTTACATTTAATGTAGTTACCGATATGTATGTTCCTATTACCATTTTCATAATTGTTTTGGGTTTGTTATTGTAGATCTTTTCCTTCTCTTGTGTTTCCAGCCTGGAGAAGTTCCTTTAGCATTTGCTGTAAAGCTGGTATGGTCATGCAGAATTCTATTAGATCTTGCTTTTCTCTAAGTTTTTTAATTTGTCCATCGAATCTGAATGAGATCTTGCTGGGTAGAGTAATCCTGGTTGTAATTTCTTCCCTTTTATCACTTTAAATATGTCTTGCCACTCCCTTCTGGCCTGCAGATTTTCTGCTGAAAAATCAGCCATTAACCTTATGGGGATACCCTTGTATGTTATTTGTTGTATTTCCCTTGCGGCTTTTAATATTTTTTCTTCGTATTTAATTTTTGATAGTTTGATTAATATGTGTCTTGACATATTTCTTCTTGCATTTATCATGTATGGGACTCTCTGTGCTTCCTGCACTTGATTGGCTATTTCCTTTCCCATATTAGGGAAGCTTTCAACTATAATCTCTTTAAATATTTTCTCAGTCCCCTTCTTTTTCTATTCTTCTTCTGGGACCCCTATAATTGGAATGTTGATGCATTTAGTGTTGTCCCAGAGGTCTCTGAGGCTCTCTCCAATTCTTTTCATTCTGATTTTCTTTATTCTGCTCTGCAGTAATTATTTCCACTATTTTATCTTCCAGGTCACTTATCCATTCTTCTGCCTCAGTTATTCTGCTATTGTTTCCTTCTAGAGAATTTTTAATTTCATTTATTGTGTTGTTCATCATTGTTTGTTTGCTCTTTAGTTCTTCTAGGTCCTTGTTAAACGTTTCTTGTATTTTCTTCATTCCATTTCCAAGATTTTGGATCCTCTTTACTAATTACTCTCAATACTTTTTCAGGTAGACTGCCCATTTCCTCTTCATTTGTTTGGTCTGGTGGGTTTTTACCTTGCTCCTTTTCTGCTGTGTGTTTCTCTGTCTTCTCATGTGCTTACCTTACTGTGTTTGGGGTCCCCTTATTGCAGCCTGCAGGTTTGTAGTTCCCGTTGTTTTTGGTGTCTGCCCCTAGTGGCTAAGGTTTTTTCAGTGGGCTGTGTAGGCTTCCTGGGGAAGGGGACTAGTGCCTGTGTTCTCGTGGATGAGGCTGTGTCTTATGTTTCTGATAGGCAGGACCATGTCTGTTGGTGTGTTTTGGTGTGTTTGTGACCTTATTATGATTTAAGGCAACCTCTCTGCTAATGGGTGGTTTTGTGTTCCTGTCTTGCTAGTTGTTTGGCATAGAATGTCTAGCACTGTAGCTTTCTGGTTGTTGAATGGAGCCTTAGCATTGAGATGGCTATCTCTGGGAGAGCTTTCGCTATTTGATATTATGTGGATCTGGGAGGTCTCTGGTGGACCAATGTCTTGAACTCAGCTGTCCCACCTCAGAGGCACAGGCCTGACACCCTGCCAGAGCACCAAGACTCTGTCAGCTATGCAGCTCAGAAGAAAAGGGGGAAAGAAAGAAAGGAGGGAGGGAGGGAGGGAGGGAAGGGAAGGGAAGGGAAGGGAAGGGAAGAGAAGGGAAGGGAAGGGAAAGGAAGGAAGGGAGGAAGAAAGGGAGGAGAAAAGGGCGAATGAAAGAGGGAAATAAAGGGAGAAAGAAAGAAGAGAGAAACCAAACCAAAAACAAATCCACCAATGATAACAAGCACTAAAAAGAATAGTAAAAACAAAATAAAGAAAAAAGAAAAAACTGACAGACAGAACCCTAGGACAAATGGTAAAAGCAAAGCTATACAGACAAAATCACACAAAGAAGAATACACATACACACTTACAGAGAAAAAAATTTTTAAATATATATATCTATATTTTAAAAAAATAAATAAATTTTAAAAAGGAAGAGAGCAACCAAATCACTAAACAAATCTACCAATGATAATAAACTCTAAATACTAAACTAAGATAAACATAAAACTGGGAACCAGTCAGTCACATACAGCAAACCCCAAGTCTACAGTTGCTTCCAAAGTCTACCGCCTCAATTTTGGGATGGTTCATTGTCTATTCAGGTATTCCACAGATGCAAGGTACATCAAGTTGATTGTGGAGATTTAATCCGCTGCTCCTGAGGCTGCTGCGAGAAATTTCCCTTTGTCTTCTTTGTTCGCACAGCTCCTGGGGTTCAGCTTTGTACTGGCCCTGCCTCTGCGTATAGGTCGACTGAGGGCATCTGTTCCCGCCCAGACAGGACAGGGTTAAAGGAGCAGCTGATTAGGGAGCTCTGGCTCACTCAGGCTGGGGGGAAGGAGGGGTACAGTATGCGGGGCAATCCTGTGGTGACAGAGGCCAGTGTGATATTGCAACAACCTGAGGTGCACTGTGTGTTCTCCCGGGGAAGTTGTCCCTGGATCATGGGACCCTGGCAGTGGTGGGCTGCACAGGCTCCCAGGACGGGAGGTGCAGATAGTGACCTGTGCTTGCACACAGGCTTCTTGGTGGCTGCTGCAGCAGCCTTAGATCTTCATGCCCATCTCTGGGGTCTGCGCTGATAGCCGCAGCTCGTGCCCTTCTCTGGAGCTCATTTAGGTGGCACTCTGAGTCCCCTGTCCTCGCGCACCGTGAAACAATGGTGTCTTGCCTCTTGGTCAGGTGCAGACTTTTTCCCAGACTCCCTCCTGGCTAGCTGTGGTGCATTAGCCCCCTTCAGGCTGTGTTCACACAGGCAACCCCAGTCCTCTCCCTGGGATCTGACCTCCAAAGCTGGAACCTCATCTCCCAGCCCCCACCCATCCCGGCAAGTGAGCAGAGGAGCCTCTCTGGCTGGTGAGTACTGGTTGGCAGTGATCCTCTGTGTGGTGATCTCTCTGCTTTGCCCTCTGCACCCCTGTTTCTGTGCTCTCCTCTGTGGCTCCAAAGATCCCCCCACCAACCACCCCGTCTCCGCCAGTGAAGGGCCTTCCTAGTGTGTGGAAACTTTTCCTCCTTCTCGACTCCCTCCCCAAGGTGCAGGTCTCATCCCTATTCTTTTGTCTCTGTTTTTTCTTTTTTCTTTTGCCCTACCCAGGTACGCAGGGAGTTTCTTGCCTTTTGGGAAGTCTGAGGTCTTCTGCCAGCATTCAGTAGGTGTTCTGTAGGAGTTGTTCCACATATAGATGTGTTTCTGATGTATTTGTGGAGAGGAAGGTGATCTCCATGTCTTATTCCTCTGCCATCTTGAAGGTCTCCTGCCCATCCTTGTTTTCTTACAAAGGAAGACATGATCCAATCTTTTCACCTTTGCTTCAGACTCCACCCATAGTCACCTTTTATGAGACTTTACTATTAATTATTCATTCTGCTTAATTTTCTATCTCTTCTTGTCTACTGATTCCTTCCCATAATTAAAATATGCTAAAATATTGCACATCCAAACATCATCAATTCCATGTGCTACTGTTTCCCTCTTCCCTAAATACAATGTCCTGAAGGAACTATCTACACTCACAGAATTCACATCCTCACTCTCATTCATTCATTAAACCACATTCATCTGTTTAACAGTTTCTGCTTCAGTAGTCTCCTTGAATGCACTAAAGACCTACTTGTTAAAGTTAATGGATACTTACCAACCTTTGTTTTAATTGAACTTACTTTAACTTTTTATGCTGTTTACCACTTCTTAAAATATTCTCTAAACTTCTATGAAAGCACATTGGCCTCATTTTTTTTCATACTTCTACTCTTTCCCAGTCTTCTATGCAGGCTCTTTCTTCTTTAAAGTTATCTTTCTTTTATTATCGGTGTCGTCAGGAATCTGTTAAGGGGCTTTTATCTTCTCTTTCATGGATTCAGATTCTACTATTTAAGAAAGTCCTTCAATTTTATCTTGAGTTGCAGTGACCAACAGCTTACTCAAAATTTCTATTTGCATGTTGGGTATGTACTCCAAACCCAGCACAGCCGAAGCTGAAGTCATTGTCTTCCTCACTTCAACAACCTGTTTGTCTCCCAGTGAATCACATTCTTGTCCTTCAATCTTCACACTCTTTCACTAGAGCCTTGATTTCCCAATGTGCTCTGTTTCCCATTTCAGCCACCCTTGTTCAGAACCACTATAATCTCTCATGTGGATGACTACTATAATCTGTTAACTATTTTTTCATCTTCTAGCTGGCCTCCACTCTTATCTTCTCCCTAGCCAGAAGGTAATTTCTGATATATATATTCAACCATTTCATACCTTGACTTAAAAAATGTTCCTGGGACTACTTATTTGAATTTGAACTAAGTCCAAACTCATAACATCCTTCATGTCATAGCCAAATACTGAATCATAAAAACTCATTTTAAATGTTTTGATGACTTTATAAATTCTCACAGATCCTCCCTTAATCTTTTGAGAGTCAGATTCTTTTTTTATCTTGTTAAACAAATTTTGTTGAAAAAAAAGTCATAAAGACCTAAGAATTAAACTATTGGTTTTGTTTTTAAATACTTTTAATAATTAGTCATAATTTCAATAATAAGCAACGTAAAAAGTGTGTAATACAATAAGCTTCTTTTTATAATTTTAGTTTTATTTTTCTCAATAAAATTCTAACTGATGCAACTTCTTTCACTTCTTGCTGTTGTGGGGAAATCTCTTCCCCCCTTGCTTTACATTTCTGGATGGAAGGAGCTACAAATAGGATAATCATGGAATCTTGGCCTACCCCATCCCTAAGAAATGACTTACACGTTTCCCCCTTTTCTTTGAGTTATAACCTTGATATCCTCAGGAAACAAATATTCTCTACTCCTTTGTGTAGTAAATTTTATAGGGTCAAGTACCCATGGGGAACACATGTGGTTGTCCAGCCAGGACTGTGACTGTATGGGCTAGTCTAGTTAATTCAAGGTGATATATTAGCAAATCCACTTTCTAATGGACCTAAGCTGATATTCACTTTTTTTTTTAATTGATACCTGCTTGAACTGTTTCTCTGAGCACAACTGAGTAGGAAAATAGAATGTTATTTATTAACTTCCTGAAACATTAATATTTACTTAGAAATTTTGGTCTCCATTATAAGCAAATTCACTCCTTTCAGTACTAAATAGCATTAGAAGATGTGTTTCTCTTCTAACTAATCTGTGAATCACCATTCAATCCATACTCAATCCATACCTATGCCTCTTTTCCCCTAGGTACTCTTGTTTAAAGAAAAAAAATAGTTGACAATAGTAGCAACCTATTGTTGCACTTATGCAAATTATGATGCTAAATAATTTACATACATTTCCTTATATAAAACTCACAACATTCCTATGAAATAACTATAAACTCCCCCATTTTACTGAGACTCTTAATGTCTAAACAATTTGCCCAAAGTCACACAGTGGTGGAGTTGACATTTTAACCCAGGTCTAAGTGGTTTCACAGTATAAGTTATATTATACTATTTTCCTAGTATAAGAATTTCTACATATTCCCTGCATATCACTCAACTTTTAGCCATCTTGAAGTTCACAGACATTTGAGTGTCTTTTCAGATAATTCCCCAAATGTGTATTCAGTAGCTCCATAAATATTTTTTGACCTTGTGATATATACTAGACACTAAAAATAAAAAGGTAAATAAAAGGAGTAAGTGTATTGGTAGGATGGGAGCATTTGGAGAAGCAAAATAAATAGACATCCACAATTCCTTGTCCACAATTATGAAACCTCCAAACCTCTGAAACCTGAAAATTATTTTGCAAATTGTCCAATCTGGGGACTTCCCTGGTGGCGTGGTGGTTAAGAATCCGCCTGCCAATGCAGGGGACACAGGTTCGATCCCTGGTCAGGGAAGATCCCACATGCCACAGACCAACTAAGCCCGTGCATCACAACTACTGAGCCTGCGCTCTAGAGCTCACAAGCCACAATTACTGAAGCTTGCACACCCCAGAGCCCGTGCACCACAACAACTGAGCCCACATGCTGCAACTACTGAAGTCCACGGGCCTAGAGCCCAAGCTCTGCAACAAGAGAAGCCACCGCAATGAGAGGCCCACACACTGCTGCGAAGAGTAGCCCCCCCTCACCGCAACTAGGAAAAGGCTGTGTGCAGCAAGGAAGACCCAAAGCAGCCAAAAATAAATAAAAATTTTAAAAAATTGTCCAATTTGTCACCAACACGTTACCTAAATTGGCATTAAGTTGCTTACAGTCTTCAGTGATCCCACTCAGTGTGACTGATCCATATATTTCATTACATATATATTAATGTGTTTGGTTACTAGATGTTATCCCAGATAATGTATACCATACTACCTTTCCAATATCCAAAAGAAAATAATTTTTGAAACCATCATGTCCTAAGTGTTTGGGATAAAAGATTATAGGCCAATAAATTATTACTAGTGCTATGGTAGTGGGTGTGCTTTAAAGGCCCTTAGGGACAGAGGAGGCAGAGAGAGCTTCAGGGAAGAGGTACTACTGGATCTAGTTTTTGAAGCATGAATACAAATTTGCCAGGCACCCAGACAGGAGGAAAAAACGCCCTGGAACTATTTGAAACAGCCCGAACAAAAATCGTGAGAGAGTAACTTGTGGTCAGGAGAAGGAGAATAGGTAGTAGAGTGGCAGAAGAATGAAGTTGGGTCAATAGCCAGGGGTCAAATCACAAAGACACTGTGGAATGCCATGCAAAGTTTAGATTTGACCAGATTGGGTAATTTGGAAGGATGTTAGGCTAAAAGAGGTAAGATGACCATTTACTAAGTTTCCAGAATATGACTTGATTCCCGCTACTCTGGTACAGTTGATAGTACAGCCTTTCACTTTCAAAAGTGACTTGGTTTGGATGAAGTATTTTATGAACCACATTAGTGAGAAGGGAGATGTGATATTGTGCATATATATTTAGTCTTCTTCCACAGTTCCTGGCTCACAGCTCCCAAAACCCTTAGAATTTCCTTAGTGATGAGAGCCATGTCTTTTAGGTTAATGAGGTGATTTTTGGACCCCACCTAAGGATGAGGGCTGTTTTCCAGAAGAATCAACCATGTGATTAGAGGGTTGGAACTTTCAGTCCCACCCCTGCTGACCTCCTGAGAAGGGAAAGGGGCTGGAGGTTGAATCAGTCACCAGTGGCCAATTATTTACTCAATCATGCCAATGTAATGAAGCCTCTATAAAAACCAAGAAGGATGGGGTTTGAGAGCTTCTGGGTTGTACATGCAGAAATTTGAGAATATTGTGCTCTGAGCTTCCATGCCCTTTCCCCATACTTTGCCCTATGATCTCTTCCATCTGGCTATTTCTGAGTTATATCCTTTTATAATAAACTGGTAATCCTTTTATAATATATCCTTATATCTTTTTATAGTAAACTGGTAAAGAAATTAGTTTCCTGAGTTCTGTAAGCTGCTCTGGCAAATTGATCAAACCCAAGGAGGGGTCGTGGGAACCTCCAATTTTTTGCCGGTTGGTCAGAAAACTACAGATAACAACTTGGATTTGCTACTGGCATCGGAAGGGAGGGGGGCAGTTATGCAGGACTGAACCCTTAACCTATGGAATATAATGCTACCTCTGGTAGGCAGGTGTCAGAATTGAGTTGAACTGTAAGAACACCCAGTTGGTATCCAGAGAATTGTTAGTGGTATGGGAATTCCACCCCCCACACACACACGAGTTGAAACTGGGTCAAAGAACCTAAAAACAGGGGGCATTTTCAGTTATAGACTGAAAACTCTTTCTGTCCTTTCCTCTATTCCACATTGTCCTGCAGTTTCCTTATATCTTGGCTTTGGCTCCAACTGAGTTGAAGTTAACCACTGAAGAAGTTAATTGAGTTAAAATATCCAGAAAAATATAATGTAAGTGGAGCTGAAAACACACGAAAGTTATGAAGCCATCATTGGCTTCCTCCATTTTAAAACTGTAGTTAATAATCAGGAAGCACATTCATTTTATAATTTTTCTCTTTCCCTCAAGGTATGGTGCTAATGGATAATTTTAAAATGTAAAAATAAACTACAAAATATAAAATATGATCACACATTCCTCACCAATGGAATATAAATGGAAAATATATTCAATGTAGCTTTAGCTAGCAATTGAAAAATAAAGGAAAATATTAGTGTCTATGTATCATAGCATGTCAAAATTAATTTTTATTCTTATAATTAAGTAGCAATAAAAACTTGGAATTATTTCAATTTCTTAATGGATTTCCATCAGCTACAAATTGAGAGTTTAACCAGAACCATTTTATCTCACTAATCAGAGAAATAAACAACCTATCATTTCCCCATCAGGTCAGTGAAAATTAAAATACAACAATATTTCTCTGAAATTGTAGGAACTAGTAAACTTATATGATGTTTTTTGTTAGTCAGTCTGGGGTTCTTTTTGGAAATACCTAGTAAAGCTAAATAATGTGCGTAACATGTGACCCTGTGGTTCTATTTCTAGATATTTACTTTAGATAAATATTCACAAATATGCACAGGGACAAGAGTACAAGGTTGCTCATTGTAGCTATGTTGTAATAGCAAACAGTGGGCATAATCCAAATATCCATCATGATGAAGTATTATGGAATGCTGTGACATGAAGTTAGACCTCAAGTATTGTTGAATTTAAAGAAAGCAAACTGAATAAAGAAATATGCAGTAGCCATTTATATTAAAAAATTGTATTAAATAATTCTATATTTTATAGTTACTTAAGAGATATTTGTTTTTATTAGTGCTTGGGCTGGACAGACACACACCAAACTGGGGTTAGTGGTTGCTTTGTAGGAGGGGTGGGACCTCCTGGATTTACAATGGTGGTTAAAGGAAATTGGATTTATTCTTTAGTTTTCTAGGGCTGCCATAATCAAGTACTACAGACTGGGTGGCTTAAACAACAGAACCTTATTCCTCAGAGTTTTGGAAACTAGAAGTCTGAGATAAAGGTGTCAGGAGGGTTGATTTCTTCTGAGTCCTCTTCTCTTTGTCTTGTCGATGGCTGCCTTCTCCCTGGGTCTTCACATGGTCTTCCTTCTGTGACTGTCTTTGTCTTTATCTGCTCTTCTTATAAGGACACCAGTTATATTGGGTTAGGGCTCATCCATATGACCTAATTTTGCCTTAATTACTAATTTAAAAGCCTCTATCTCCAAATACACATTGTGAGGTACTGGGGTTTAGGACTTTAACTTATGAATTTGGAGGGGATGGAGGGACAGACACAATTAAGCATATAACATATTTCTAACATCTTTATTTAAAACAAAGCAACAAAAGAAATTGGTTTCATATTTGGCACTGATGCTAAACAAAGTTGTAAAAGAAAAGTATAAGGTTATCTAAATCTAGAAAAATTTCCCTCATGGGAAATCTATTTGGTCTTCCAAACTTTAAGAGTGCTATAACACCAGGTTGCTAACATTGGTTATTTTAGGAAGGTGAAAATGGAAGTGGGTAGGGGGATATTCTTAACATTTTTTAATGCTTTTACTTTTTAAAACAATTGTAGATGTGCAGAAAAATTTAGGAAAATACTACAGAGTTCCCATATTTCCCACACCTAGTTTCTCCTATTATTAACATTTTACATCAGTATGGTACATTTGTTACAGTTGATGAACTAATATTGATACACTGTTAACTAAAGTCCATATTTTATTCAGATTTCCTTAGTTTTTACCTAATGTCCTTTTTTTTTTTTTTTTTTTAACTCCAGGATTCCATCTAGGATACCACATTGCATTTAGTTGTAATGTCTCCTTAGTCTCTGGGTTATGACAGTTTCTCAGACTTCCTTTTTTTTGGACAACATTGGTGTTTTTTTGTAGAATGTCCCTCTATTGGAATTTGTCTTCTGTTTTTCTCATGATTAGATTCAGGTTGTTGGTTTGGGGAGGAAGACCACAAAGATAAAGTGCCATATTCATCACATCCTATCAAGGGTATTAACATGATTTGTCACTGTTGATGTTCCCTTTGATCACCTGGGTGAGGTTAGTATTTTTCAGATTTCTTCTGTGTAAAGTTACATCGTTTTTGCCCCTTTCCATACAAGTACTCTTTAGGAGAAAGTCACTTTGTGCATCCCACAGTTAAGGAGTGGAGAGCTATGCTCCACTTCCTTGAGGGCAGAATATCCACATAAATTTTTTGGCATGCTTTTGTATGAGAGATTTGTTTCTTCTCTGCCATTTGTTTATTTATACAATCATTAACTTTTTTTTTTAACTATATCCCTTTTAATTATTTTACATAGTAAGCATATATTAATTTTGTAATTATTTTAATTTTAAAAATTAATTAATTTACTTATTTTTGGCTGCATTGGGGTCTTCATTATTGCGCATGGGCTTTCTCTAGTTGCAGGGAGAGGGGGCTACTCTTCATTGCAGTGCATGGGCTTCTCATTGCGGTGGCTTCTCTTCTTGCAGAGCATAGGCTCTAGTAACAAGAGCTTCAGTAGTTGTGGCACTCAGGCCCAGCAGTTGTGGCTCATGGGCTGTAGAGCACAGTCTCAGTAGTTGTAGCACACAAGCTTAGTTGCTCCGTGGCATGTGGGATCTTCCCAGACAAGGGCTTGAACCCGTGTCCCCTGCATTGACAGGCAGATTCTTAACCACTGCACCACCAGGGAAGTCCTTGTAATTATTGTTAAATAAGAATATTTTAAAGATATTTAGATAAGAAATCATCAACCAATTTTGGACTTTAGAAATTAGGAGCATGAAAGCTTATTAGAAAGGACCTATGGAGTTTGAAAATACAAATAATTGTGCACCCATTCTCTATTAGTAATGTGTTATTCTCATTTACACCATAGAAAGCAGTTTATACAAATATTTAATATTACCTGCTTAGAGAGTAAGAAGGTTGCATCTTTAGATCCAACATGAAGCAAACAGAAGCCTTTCTAGTTGTATACAGTTTCAGAGCATCTTAAGCTTCATGACTTCAAGGCAGGTTGCATGTAGCTAACCTTCATTTTGCAAACTCTTGGAACGTTTGTACTATACTTGGAAATGATATGTACATATCATGCTTTTCTTGTATACAATTGGAAACTTTCTGGGAAAGAAATTTTTGTCTCCTTTGAGAATTTCCAAACATAATTATTAATATTTCCTCCCTACAAAGATACTTAAAAGTAAATTTTTGAAACTCTAAATCAGCAAACTATTAATAATAACCATAATATCAAATTATCCCACTGTTGCTGCCCTATTACATACACTATCAATGACTTAATATTTCTTTACATTGTAATTTTTTCCAGATATTTCAGTCAGCCTGTTAGCAGTTGTTGTCAGCTTTTGTGGCCTGGCCTTGTTGGTTGTTTCACTTTTTGTCTTCTGGAAGTTGTGCTGGCCTTGCTGGAAGAGCAAACCTGTGACTTCCAATGTCAATACCCTTCCACAGAGCATGTCAAGTGCTCCCACTGAAGTTTTTGAGACTGAAGAGAAAAAAGAGGTTAAAGAAAATGGAGAACCAGCACTAAAAGCTATTGAGCCTGCAATAAAAATCAGCCACACTTCCCCTGATATCCCAGCAGAAGTCCAAACTGCTTTAACAGAACATTTAATTAAACACGCACGTGTGCAAAGACAAACTACTGAGCCTACATCTTCATCCCGGTAAGGAAAGATCAAATATATAAAACTATTTGTGATGTGTGTGTGTGTGTGTGTGTGTGTGTGTGTGTGTGTGTGTGTTGTATGTGATTTTCTAAGAGAAAAACTGAGGTGGGAAAGGAGAAAAGAAAAGACAAACAGGAGAATGAGAAAGACACAGGAAACATAATAGAATAAGGAGGGAATTGGCAGGACAGAATAAATAGGGATGAAGAGACAGAAATTAAGGACAAAGAAGCCAAACAGAGAGCAGTACCATGAAAGGGGCTTACTGGAATTTGAGCTTTCATTAAAATCATCTAATTAGAGTTTTGTTTTTTTTTTTTTTTTTTTGCGGTACATGGGCCTCTCACTGCTGTGGCCTCTCACGTTGCAGAGCACAGGCTCCGGACGCCCAGGCTCAGTGGCCATGGCTCACGGGCCCAGCTGCTCCGCGGCATGTGGGATCCTCCCAGACCGGGGGCACGAACCCGTGTCCCCTACATCAGCAGGCGGACTCTCAACCACTGCGCCACCAGGGAAGCCCGAGATTATTATTTATTGACTTTTTCCTTTGAAATATCATTGTTTGATCATTGCTATTTGCAGTCTTTCAATTTAGTTTAAAACAACAAATAAATATCAAAAAAACAGCCATTTGCAATGCGTTTCATGAAATCATCCACAAGTTCACAGTCAAAACTGAGTAACAGAGACTAATGTTTCATCTACAGTTGTTTAGCATCTACCCCATAAACTGCTGGAAAATTTCATTGCTTATTTGAACTCACATAGACCAAACTCTTATACTGGTGAAAGTATGGTAAGTTCCACAAGAGCTTTGGTGAATATCGAGCATAGCAAGGCGTGTACATGAAAGGAAGGAAGAGGGAGACCTCCTTAAGGAGATACATTTTAAGGAAGTGCATTTTAACTCATCCTGGAAAAATCAGCAGAAGTTTGCTTGGAGGAAAATAATTTGCTGTGGTGTGTATTGAATTGTGTTAACTGTAAAGGGAAAAAGATTCTTGTGAAAAAACATTTTTTCTACTAAGTATGGTCTTCAATCTTTAACATGAAAAACATGTTAGTAGCAGTGTTCCTCTGATTCCCAGAAGTAGCAACTAAATTTACACTAGGACAGGGTAAAAATCAATAGCAATGGGGGTGAGTGCTGTTTTCTGCTAACTGATTGACTTCCTAATCTTACCTTCCTACTTCTCTAAATCAAAGATGCATCCAAGCTTTCTGACATGACATACTTTTTGTGGGTTTGGAAATCTATCAAGTTGAAAAACTTCATGGGTCATGCTTGCTACTAGGATTGAAAGAATATTCAATATATCTTTTATAAAATAAAAAAGGATTGTATCTATAAATAACTTGTCTTCTTTCTGAAATAAATTCCAGAGGGATGAGTAAGAATAATTGTTACTTCGGGGATGAGAAACTTTGGGGTAAGGAGGATGGACGGAGGTCTTATACTTTTCTGAGCTATTTAAATTTTATAACCAAGGTATGCCTCATATTTAGTTATTATGTTGACAAGTTTTCCTGAGCAGTGCATTTGGGTTCATTTTTATAATCCAGTATACATTCATTTAAATTTATTTATGGATATTTAACTATAAAATAGTTATCCCATGTGTCACTTCTTCATATTTATAGGAAAAACTGCTTCAAAATTATCTCATGTGGTTGGTTACTTCATTGTTGTTACTATCAGAACTGAAAACTGTGGCCAACTATGGTATTTAATAAAGCCTTAACATACCCAGAAATTTCAGGGTAAAAATGTTCAATTAACCTACAAAACATTTTTTTAAAATATTGATAATGGCTATGACAATATATCAACTTAGTATTCAGAATTATTCAACTCTTTTAGTTGATAAATGCACCCTACATAAGGACACTCAATTAATGAAGACAAATTGAGGTAAACTATGAAAATAGCTTGCCTTTCTTTGTGCAGATTTTTTTTTGGAAACCTCAGAAAAATGAAGTACTATCTCCAAAATATTATTTGCTGAATGTAAACATACAGCTTATCTGATTATCCCTAGCTAGGGGAGAATGAAAGAATACATACTGAGAACACATGTGTGAAGACTTGGTTTTGGTTGCAGAATTGGTTTCTAGAAATGAAATGCAATAGGGAATGACAACAGGTCATTTTAGCCCTGGATTTCTCAGTTATTACATGAAATTGAAGAAATCAGAAAAAAAAAACTTTTCTCTCAATCTTAAAAATTGGATTGTACATGTACATCTCATATTTTCTTAAGAGAAAAAGTGGAATACAAATTCATAGTTCTGCTAGAACTTTGATATAATTTCATTGACCTCTTTGAATTTCCTTGTTTATGAGTGGCTGAAGAAGGAAGAAAAAAAAGTATTGTTTTTGAGTGCCTGCAATTTAGTCACTGTGCCAGGCATCCTTCCTGATAATCCTCTGCCAGCCTGTATGAAGTAAGTATTATTAATTATCCCCATTACTTGTGAGTTAACTGAAGCCCAGAGAGAGTTTAAAAATTGCCTAAAGCCATGCAGCTTGTGAAAGTTAGAATTCAGATTTATCCAGATTGATGGAACATGTTTTAAGAGTTAAAGCCAAGGGAATATGGATTTTTGCAACCAAAGATTGTTAAAGTCTGCTGCGGACAGGTAGTTTGGAGGTTGGAGAATGAGGGCCACTTCCTGCTCATTCTGCTCAGTTAGAAATGTGGAATTATATGTGGTTATCACGAATAACAAGGGTCATGAGTTTAATCTATTTGGCCTTGGGATGAATTCCTTGTAGAAAACTTGATTATTCCTAGTTCTCAAAACCCCTCATCTATATAATTACTTCATCATACTAAAAATTACCTTTATATAGAGAGGAAGGGGAAATTGCTGAGTTTACTATGCAGACAGAGAGATCCAGGGCACATCATTATAAATCAGATTATTCTGCTCAAATGCTAACTTTTCACTGAGGTCTAGCAAATCAGAACCGCCCCCTGCCCACCACCCCACCACTCACACACGCACACACAGTAAATTTAACTTTAATGCTTGGTTTCCTCACCTTATTAATATATCCTAGCTCTAGTCTGGTGTTGGGACTCCATTTTATTTGGCTCAGACAATAGATGACATATCCTCTCAAGTTTTATTTGTCACTATTCTTAAGCAGCATCTTGATTAGTTAACAGCATTGCTGGAAACTGCCACATTTCCCAAGTTCTCATCCTCCTTTTCAAATACCCGGACATTCGGCCCCATCAGCCTGCTGGCAGCCAAACAACCCAACAGACGTCTGTGTTTTTCTTATTATTAACATTATTATCACATCTGTCTTGATTGACTATTGATTCATCCAATAGCCTTACTCAGTAGATACAGTCAACAGATATAACTTTTAGGTATAGTCAGTGTATTCTACATACTCTGTCCACTCTGCAAACTCTAGTGAACTGGAAAAAAATCCACAACATAATGCAGAGAGATAAGATACCAACTTCAATATAAGGAACTACAAGTGCAAACTATGTGGTGGAGAATGTGGAATTAAGATAATTAGAAAAATCATTTTTAGCTGAGGCATGGAGAAGTCCCATTAAACTGAGACCAAAGGAAACTAGGAATTCACATAAAGACAATTGGAAAAGGGTATGCATTCCAGATGGAAATATTTTATGTGAAAAGACACAGAACAGCAAATCTTATCATGAAAACAGCAGGTACGTTGCCTTGATCAGAAAATAGATGTCAGTGGAGGAATAATGGAAGATAAAGTCAGCTGGAATTAAAGTCTGAGGAGGCCTTGGAATCATGGCCAAAATTGTTCAAGGTCTGTCCTGTCAAAAATATTTGCAGCAGAAGAGTCCCTTGGATAAAGAGCTGTGTTTTAGGAAAATTAATTTGACAACAGTTTGTAGGACAGACCATAGAAAAAGGCATCTATTTTGAAAGTAATATAGTAGTTCAGGCATGATAAAAATCTTATAACATTTTGAGTCCATACTGCCCCACACATATAGCTCTACACTTCCTTCTTAGGCAGAAAACCTGCCAATTTTATTTCTGTACTGATCTTGATACCTAGACAAAGCACTGTAGGAACTCAGGGTATATTTGTTGAATTTTAAAAAATCAGTAAATGAATTTTATGACTTCATTTTATCTATCCAAATGGATCTTTCATGGTTGCCAGTTAGAAGGGTGCTTGGTCTTTTTATCATCCTCCTGTAGACCTCAACTCTCTGCCTGTGTGCTTTTGCTTATGCTGCTTCCCTTGTCTAGAATGATAAACTCTTTTTTATCCACTATAAGATCTTTAAGGAAAATGCATCTTTTTCTGTCCAATTATAAGCTATTGTCCTTTAAAGCCATAGCTACAGTCTAGCAATTATTTATTTTCTTAATGTTGAGCTCTAGCTGTGTGCCAGAACTGAGATGTTAATTTCTCAAAGAACAAGTCTGTATAACCCACTTTAATGTGCTCCTAATTTCTTCACTGGGTAGGTGCATAATAAGCATCAAGTGAGTGATTTGGATTGACTGATGATCTCTCCACTTTGCTTTGCTTCTTTAAAGACAGTATCAGATGGTGAGATAAACAGTGCTAATATTAGAAGAAGGTTAATGATGGTATACTCCCAAGGATGAGTATGAGGACCTATTTTCTGTGCATTCATTAATAGTGTGAAATGAGGTGAATTGTAAGTGGCAAAATATTTGTTGAGGATGAGAAATCATGTAGGTTAGCCACTGTTAGAGAGGATTCTAAGTACCTACTGAAAATAATTTGGAAACCTAGTGACAGATCCATTTGAACATGAACAAAACATGACATGGAAAGAAATCATTGACTCATATGTGCTGATGGATTTACAATTAGCTATGGTTGTTTAGAAAAGTAATTCTTAATATCATCACACATAAAGTCAGAAAGAGCACTCAATGTAGATTGTTAAAAGAGAAATGAAGAATTACATAAAAATATGTAATACTAGAGTGCATAGTTTTCTTTGAGATTTTTTAAAAAGTTAAGTCCTTCTCAAAAGATAGCAAAAATTGCAATTTTCATTCCAAGATACTGTAAGGAGTGGAAGACAAGATGTTACACAAAGGAAGAATTTAAATGGTATTTAACCAGCTAGGATATCAAGAAGCAGTGCTTGGCCAGAACAATAGAGAACCTGAGATCTAACTCCTTGAAATAAAAGTTCATAAAACATGCTGTGCCGGTGCTTGAGGTGGTTAAATAATCTCCGCTATGAAACATATGTATTTGGTATATAAACTAACTTCTGAAATGGGGTGGCTCTTTGATCCAAGGTCAGAGATAAAACCTTATAAAATGTATTCAAACTTGGAGAGTTTGTTTTCTGGCACTGATAAATATTATCTCCTCTTTACAAGCACTGATTATAAATTGATTAGGACCTTCTTCTTCATAGTACAAATAATTCTTGGGAAGTTGACTTTTATTAGTCACAAGAATCTTGTAGTAAATTATTTCATACAAACTCCAACAGACATTTCTTGAATCCCAGCATGTGTTTATTATGAAATTCATGAAAAGATTAATAATATTTAGTTATGCTATTATAAAGACTACTAGTAGAAGGGTTGGGGATTGGAAGGTACATCTGAAACAAGTGATTTCAATACACTCTTTACAGTATGCTCAAGGAGATGTGGAGGAACAGAAGGAGGGACCCAGGGTGGTAGGTCAACTCAGTTGGAGGACTACAACATTTTTCTTCAAATCCTAGCTGACCTCTCTAGGAGAGAGGCTCATGATAGCCAGCAACATACTTCCAAGTAAGGGAAGGCCTAAATGACAAATTGAGCATAGAAATTTAGAGCTAGAATACATAATTAAGGTCAAAAGACCTTATAGGGACCTAGCAATACCAAACAGAATATTCTTGGATTTATTATTCTGACAAGTAGTTATTCTGAGTTTTTTTAAATTTAGGCTTCATTTTATATTACTTCTTTTCTTTAATATAAAATATTATGTTCTCAGAACTTTATTTGTAGATCAAAAACTACCAACCTAATTACTTCATACTCTATTCCTTTAAATATATGCTGGATCAAAAGCAATTGCTTATCATCTCTTGTTATGATTTGTAAACCTTTTTTTTAACATGGTGAAAGGCCAAGGGACAAGTATTTACAGAATAAGAACATTCATTTCCTTAATTACGATTAAAAAACAAGTTTCCTGTCAATTCTTTGAATAGAATAAAGATAAGTTACTTAAATTAATTTTAAGCATTACATTGCATAATTGAGAAGAAAACCAGTTTTTTCTCGAAACAGCTTTTATTATGATTGGATTGTTAGTCATATGGCTAAATTCTTCAGGGAAAATTTTTGACTTATTTATTTAACAGTATTTATAGAACACTTGTTATGTGCCAGGCATTTTTCTAGACATTTGATACACATTAGGGAACAAAACTCAAAATTCCCTACCTGCATTCTTGTGGAGAGGAACCAAACAACATAACTAAGTCAGTTACATGATGTTTTAGAAGATAATAAGTTCTGTAGAAAATAATAGTGCAAAATAAAGGGGTTGGTAGGTCTGAATGAGGAGATGGAAGGGTGGTCCATGATGGTGTTTGTGGAGAACTTTCCTTGTGGAGAAGGGAACCACTGCAGACGTCCTGAAGGTGGAATCTGCCTTTTGTGTCCCAACCACAGCAAGGAAGCCAGTGTAGGTGTAGCAGAGAGAACCAGGTGGAGAATGCTAGGAGAAAAATCAGAGAGGTAGTAGGACCCAAACCACTTTTGGCTTTTACTCTGAGTAACATGCAAAGCCACCAGAAAGTTTTTAATCAGAGGAGTGTCATGATCTAACTTGTTTTGAAAGGATTACTCTGTTGTTTTGGGTATATACATTGAAGGAGGCAAAAGGATAGAAGCAGAAAGAACACTATGGAGGCTGTAATCCAGGCCAGAAGTGATGTTGGTTCAGAGCAAGGAGATGGTAGTTAATGATGGATATATATATCTATACCCTGACTGGATTCAGGATATACTTTGAAGATAGAACAAACAGACTATGACACATTAGCTTGGGCATATGAGTAAGAAAAGAGGAGTCAAGAATGACTGCATGTTTTGGCCTGAGCGTCTGGAAAGATAAAATTGATAAACATGAGGCTGTGAATGGAGTGAGTTTGGGAGCCAAAAACAGGAGATATGGGACTGTTGTGTTTAAGGATTTTGTTAGAAATCTTAGTGGAAAAATTGAGTAAGCAACCAGATAATAACTCTGGAATTCTGGAGAGAATCTGCGAAACATACGTAAACTTGGAGTCCACATAGAGATGGTGTTCAAAGCCAGGAGATGATATCATCAGAGAGGTGAGTGTAGATAAGAAAGAGAAAACCAGAGATGAATCCCAGAAGTACTCCAATATTAAGACATCAGGAACAGCATTGTAGACTGAGAAGTCGAGACTAGTGAAGAAGGAAAACCAGGAGGGTATAACCTGAAAGCCAAGTGAAGAGAGTATGTAAACAATCAGGAGTGATTAACTGTCAGGTGACTATTGTAAGGTCAAGTGGGGTGAGGACCATGGATTGACCGCTGAGTTTAGCAATGTCGGGGAGACATTATTGACATTTTCAAGAGCTATTATGTCAGAATTGGTATGTGAAAAACTAGTTAGAGTGAGTTTATATAGAACGGGAGAAGATAAATTGGACAGTGGATGTACTATCCTCAACTCTTTCAAGGAGTTTTGCTGCAAATGTGCTAGAGAAACAGCAGTACAGAGAGAGGAAGTAGAATGAATGGAAGGTTCCTATAAGATAGCAGAAATAACAGTATCCTCTTGTGCTGATGGTAATAATCCAGCAAAGAGGCAGACTTAATAATGCAGGAAGCAAAGAGGAGCAGTCTTGAAGGTGACATGAGAGAAAATGGGATTTAATATACAAGTGGAGGGATTGGCTTTAGATAATAGCATGGGTAATTAATCATATCAGAAAGGTAAAATATATGGATACAGATGCTGATAACAGGGTTGTTGAGGTGGAAGATTTCTGCTCTTTGCTTCAACCTCATTAGTGAAATAGGAAGTAAGGTCATTAATTGAGATTGGGAATGAGGAAGGTGTTAGAGGTTTGAAGAAAGGTGAGAAGGTGTGAAATAGTCTTGTGAATCTAGCAGTTTGAGAGGGAGAATGGTTTGCTGTTCAGTGTTAGGGTTTAATGAGGAATGTGGTCATGAATTTAAAATGGAACATTGAGAGTTCTTTTATGTTCTTCTCTAGTTGTATTCACTTGCACAGGTACAGGTATAGAAATGATGGAAAGTTGAATTCAACCAGGACTGTGGTTTTGCCCTGCAACTAAGAAGGTAGAGAGCAACAAGAGAATTGGGAATGTATGTGTGAGAGTGGCTCTATTGATTAACAACGGAAATGAAACTGGATAACGAGGGAAAAGTGACATCAAGGAACTAGGGATTATGAAATAGTGATAGAATCAGTGTATTGGAGGTTCTTGTGAGTTGGAAAAGTTATTTGAATTGGAGTATAAGAGGGTGTGAGCTGGAAAGAGGTGTTGCTCAGAGAGAAGCATGTGTGAAATTGGGGTTGTGGAGAGTTTGCAGGTAATAATAATGACGAAATCTGGCTATGCACATGGTAGTAACTGAGGTAAATAGAGAACATTATTAGAGGAGAGAAATTAAAAGAACCTAGAGGCCAAGTAGTTGGAAGAAACTTGTTCACTGCTAGGAATCGAAGCAAAAACATTGTCAAAGAGAGTTAGTGAACCAAGTGATTAAAATCACTTTAAAGGGAGTGATTTGAGTATTAGTAAATGACTAACAATAAGTGGTAATGGGGATATGATCTGTTGACTTGAGTTTTAGAGCCTGGAGTGGTGTATTAGGGAGAATGATGTGAATGTGGTAATGAAGGACAAGAGGAATGGACAACTTCACTTCTAGGACCAATGGAACAAGGATTATTGCAAAAATATCAACCACCACATGAGAGGGGCACAGAGCAAACTGTCCTTGGGGAAGAATCAGGCTTCTACTAAGCAATAATGTGAGAAGAACATTTAAAGAAGAGATTAAAGATATAGAGGATTGTGCTGACATCAGACAATGAATTAATTTCAAAAATTCCTTGTGGTGTATTATACAACTTAGTCTGCCTTCATATATGTAGTGCCCTGCATGGTATATGCTCAGATATTTTTGTGCTGAATGAGTCACTCTTGTCATTGTTTCAAATTGAATGGAAAAAATAGGAAACAAATAAAGATGAAAACTTTGTTTACCAGAAAATTAATGTAGTCTTATTATTTGAGCCTCCTTAGCTATAAAACAGGGTTACAACTTTTAATATATGGTGATAGTTTCCTATATAAATATTATTAATATTAAAACAAAGAGAGATGAACTCCTTGTAAATATATTGAATAAACAAATAAAACACACCTCTTATTTCTCAAGCAGTACCTAAGATAAATTTAATAGTTAGTAAAGACACTGCAAGTAAGAGTAGGAGGATATAGGTTTCCCACTTAAGGAAGAAAGAACTGCTGCAGCTGAGAAGTGAGAGTCAGAGGGAATCTGTTGTCCAGGGTGGTAGACCAGGACATGCTCACACAAGAATGACTTTGTGCCAACTCTGTATCCCCAAACAGGAAACCTAGATTTGAGATTGTCAGAACCAGAGAGTTCATTATGGCATTTGCCCTTCAGCTCCATGTGTCCTAAACTCTAATGATAATTATTAGCAGTATGAAAAATGGTAGGTTTCAAAGTTATCTGTAATATCTCATTTGACCTTCACAACTATGAAAGGATGGTTTTATGGATGAGGAAAGTACACATCAAAAAAGTGAAGTGACTTGCCCAAAGTTGCTGTTACTCCATAGGGAGGCTGGGACCAAACTATAGTCTGATTTCAGTCCAGCATTTTTTTAATCTCATCTCAGTGTAATGCTCTTCAAGCGCTTTCTCCTGGGTAGTGTGGAAAACTTGGCACGGTTTCCAGTGAGATTCCAGGACTCTACTCACACATTAACCAAAGCAGCTCTGTCCATACATGTTGAACTTCTGGTCTCTGATTTTGTTTGAAAGAAAGGATCTGTTGGTGAAAAAAATATTTGAAAATTACCATATTAATACATTTTATTCCTATGGCATCAGATAATATTGACTATATCTAGTAGTTACTCTCAGATGTTTCAGGTAGGGTGGGAAAAGTTTCTCCTTCTCCATCTGGAAAAGTACTTATGTGGTGCCTTCCTAGGTTTGAAGGGTAAGAGTGCGGTCAGTAACAGTCAAATGGCCTGTACTTTAATTGGTTGGTATTTGTGTGAGACTAAATAGACACTTACCACTGTCATTCCAAAAGAGAAAAAAAATTCAAGAAGATAAAGAGGATCTGTGTTGTCATGGCAATAGTTTAACATTGTAATAATTAAAGCTTCTCTTAACTGACTAGCTAAACTGTGACTTAAAACATGAACTATTTACTCTATAATTAGGGCACTGGCTTACTAGAACAAAAATGTTACTGCTTTTTGATTCTTGTTAGAAGGGGCTTTACAGCTGCCCATTTAGATTCAGTGGCATAAGAAATAAATTATTGAATTTTTAGGGAGAGGATAGAAGCTTAAATTATATTATGTTGAAAAGCATTAGGGAGGTGAAATTATAGATCAATTTATTTTAAAAAAGGAATTAATTTCTTGGGGGCTTTTTGCTCACAAAAATAAAAAAAAAATTTAAAATTGTTGCATAAGTGAAAGTGATTTTGGCAGAAATATTAGATTGTTTAGTAAAATATTCTAAATCTCTTAAGAATATTGAATGTATTAACTGGATTATACTAGACCTCTTTAATAATTCACAGCGACACATACTACCTGTATTCCTTTCTAAATTCTTATTATTTCTTAAATGCTCCCTGATGGTTCCCTGACCCTAATTTAAGCCTCTGATCTTGTATATCTGGAATAGATTCAGGATCAAAATACATTTCATAGCATGTTCAATGCATTAAAATGGGATCAATCTGAGGATCAATCTGGGGAAACAGATCACTTCAAGCTTTAAGTAACTTAGTAAAGACTTTTACGTATATACTCACTTAGATACTGAAACTAAAATATTGGGTCTTAAATTCAGTATAGTTTTAATTAGGAGCTTATTCCCTCATCTGAGATAAAGTTATCCTAGTTTGTTTCTTTATATAGAAATAATTTTTCAATTATGATCAAGTGGAAAAAGGTATAACAACAAGCATAAAGGATTTTGAAGTAAGTGCTGGAGAGACATTGAATTTAAGAGAGAGATGAAAGAAGGAAAGCCAAGCTGAAGGCTACTGTAGAAAGCAAAGTATGAGATGATGAGGATATGGACCAAATAGCAATGGAAATAGAGTAGAATGGACAATTATATGAGATGTCTCAAAGCAAAAAATCAACAGGACTTAGAAAATTAAGCAAATCCCATGAAATAAAGGAAAAGTGATTCAAACAAGCATAATGCAGGATTCCAAGCATAAGTGACTGACAAAAATGTTAGAGCTATTGTCAGAGATTGTGGAAGAGTGAACTGGTTTGAAAGCAAAATAGAGAAAATAATTAGTTTGCTTGAGTTTGGGGCAAAATTAGGACATTTGTTTAGAAATCCCCCTTCAAGACAAAGAGATATGGAACTAGGATTTTGTCTATCTGAGATATATCTAGGGAATCACCAGATTAAAGGTAGTAATTATAGCCCCAAAACTGATTATTAGTCTGATGGAGTGATTGAGAAGAGAAAAGAACAAAAGACCTGGAACCAGACCTTGAGGAAACACATAAGTTGACATAGCTCACGCTAGAAATCATGGAGAAACTATGAGAAGCAGATCTTAATGCAAGTCACATTTATGAGCCATTAGTAAGCTGATATACCTAATGTTCTGGAAATGTTGGAGAGATAAATAGTAACAGTGAGTATAGGACATTCAGTTTGAATTTTAAGAACTATTATTTAGCCCCAAACTCTAAAATTCTACAGTCTTTTAATCCTTAAGAGTTTCTGAAGCCCACTCCATGTTGAAAAAAGGAAAATGTACTCATTTTTTTCTGTCATAACTATATATTCTTTTGAAAAATACACATTCATCTAGTTATCTTAAGTATTAGAAATAACACAGCATAAGAATATGTGGACTTATGTTTTTTAATATTGTCATCACTAGAATGGGAAATTCATAAGACCAAAATATCCAGATGAAAAGAAATCAGCCATCTGAATGATTTGTTTACATAATGTTTACATCTAGATACACCCAGGTAACATTTTGTAGAATATTGAACTTTTTTGGTAATCATCTTTCTTTACAATTGTGTTTAAAAGTTTTGTGCTTATTATGGTACATAAAAATACCAAAAGCTCATAAAAATGTACATATGTGTGTTTTAGGTGTTTCTATAATTTTAGGAGAGTTTTTCTTTGAATATTGCATTCCTGGTTTTTCAAAAGTAACTCGTGTGTGTGTTTGTGTGTGTGTGTGTGTGTGTGTGTGTGTGTGTGTATCCATCTGTTTATTGCTGTAGATATAATGCTCCCATTATCCTGGGTGTGGGGTAGAGTTTATATGCCACTGTATATAACATTATCATCAAAATGATCTACTTAAACGATTTTGTGTGTATGTGTGTGTGTACAGACACAATTCCTTCAGAAGACACCTACCAAGGCAAATGCAGGTTTCCAGTGTTGATTTTGGCATGGGCACAGAACCCATTTTACAAAGAGGAGAAACAACAACCAGCATTGGGAGAATAAAACCAGAGCTCTACAAACAGAAATCAGTTGACTCTGAGGGCAACAAGAAAGAAGATGTCAAAACCTGTGGGAAGCTTAACTTCACCCTCCAGTATGATTATGAAAATGAACTTCTAGTTGTTAAAATTATCAAAGCCTTAGATCTCCCTGCTAAAGACTTCACAGGAACTTCTGACCCTTACGTGAAGATGTATCTTCTTCCAGATAGGAAAAAGAAATTTCAGACCCGTGTGCACAGAAAAACTTTAAATCCTGTGTTTGATGAAACTTTTCAGTTTCCTGTAGCATATGATCAACTAAGCAATCGAAAACTACATTTCGGTGTGTATGATTTTGACAGATTTTCTAGACATGACATGATTGGGGAAGTGATTTTTGATAATTTGTTTGAAGCCTCTGATCTCTCCAGGGAAGCCACAGTATGGAAAGATATTCATTGTGCTACCACAGTAAGTTATAATTCCACCAATGTATTCCTTTTTATTTGACCTGCAGTGATATATAAAACTAATTTTTACCCACATTAGTTCTACAAATTAGGGAATTTATGTCCTAAATACCTGCAAACAGAGTATGTGATTATATACATACATAATAATTCAGACACTTAACACTATGTAGGTAACATTAGTGATTGTATAAATAAAATAATCTTTTCCTTCAACATCTAACCTTTGTTTCTACACTTCCTGTTTGGGGAAATTCATTACTTCACTGTATTGGACATTTCTGGTAATTTGCCAAAAATAGGCTTTTTCTCTTGTAAAATATTTATCTGTAACCTATTATCAGCACTCAATTTCCTCATAGTTATTATTGACTTTCATTATTTAAGATGATTTTGTTCCTCAGATTAAACCTAAAACGTACTTTGATGCCACTGGAAACTCCTTGATTTGGTCTAAAACAGCCCATTCCTTCAGGAGATTTTGTGGAATTGATAAGATTATAGCATTTGAAACGCTGAATGATCAAGAAGTAATTGTTTACATTAGAACTTTTCCTTTACATTACAAAATGCTTTTTCTGATTATAAAATAATTTAATATTGAAAATTTTAGAAACAGGGTAAAAAACATAAAATTAAATAATCCATAATGCCATGAATTATATGTAAAAACTTGGCATATTTCTTTCTACTTTTTTTTCTATGAATGTTTTAAAATAATTAAGATCAAACCAAGTTTAAATTTTTTCACACTCACTTTTTTTGTGCTATATATGTTTTAGTACATGATGTTTAAATATATGATCCATTTTCCTAACCATTCTTTTTTTGTTGGACATTTGAATTAGGCATAAATTTTGTTAGACTAAAAATTTGTTGCATTCTCTATACATAAATCTCTTTTTTATTCAAGATTATTTGTCCAGAATAGAATTAGAGAAACACAATTAGGGAACTGGTCTCTTTGGAGGTTAGATTGCTAAATTTTTTTCATTTATTAGTTTTTAAATGAAGGCATTTAATTTTTTACTACCAGGTTGTCTTAACATCTTTTGTCTAAGTTTTACCACAAATTATAAACTAGAAATGTTGAAGTTTTGGACAGTGACAGGGATTATTTAAAAAATAAGAAAACTTTTTAAAATGCAAAATAGCTCCTTTTGTATTTTCCCTTTATTAATGTTTTACTAAGTACAACCAGTATTTAGGGTTATTAAATTTTCATTATTGGGTTTTTATTTCATGGTCTCCACTATGATAATCTATTAGGGAACAAACTGGATTATATTTCAAAGGCACATTGGGGCTCTTTTGATTTCATTTTTTTTTCACTTTATTACTTATATTCCTACAGGGATAAAAGTGTTGAAGAGTGAATTTTACTGTTTTAAATATATGACACCTTCTGTAGAATTCTACAAATGCAGATAATTATTAATTATTAGGTTATTTCTCTTGATTTGCCAATCTTATATTAGTCCTTCTTTTATTCATTCAACAATTATTTGCTGATTGCCTACTCTGTGTTTGATGTACTGTAAGTACTAGGGATGCAACAAACGTTACCATAAAAAACTGTTTTGTTCATATATTTGGGTACAGGTAAGTAACCCCTAAATGAAGTCTAAAAATTTACATAATTTTATAGGTGATTGACAGTGGATTTTTTTTTACATTCATAAGTTTTTGTATTCCATACTGGTCCTTAAAAAACAGTAAGAATCCCTTGTGGAAGCTTCAATTTTTGACTGCTAATAGAACATAAACTGGGTTTTTTGGTAAATATTAATGAATTCTTCAATTTTATTTTCAACTCTCCCATGTGCTTGAAGTATTAAATTTTTATTTCTGCTGTAAAAATTACCACAAATGTAGTGTCTTAAAATAACACAAGTTTATCACCTCATATTTCTGTAGGTTAGAAGTCCAACATAGGTCTTATTGGACTAAAATCAAGGTATTGGCAGGGCTCTGTTCCTTTCTGGAGCCTCTAAGGTGGTCCATTTCCTTGCCTTTTCCAGATTCTAGCAGTCACGGGCATTCCTTGGTTTAGATTTAGCCCATGTGAGCAATCTAGGATAAGCTTCCCATCTCAGGGTTTATAATCTTAATTACATCTGCAAAGTCCTTTTTGCCATGTAGGTAGCATACTCAGGTCAGGATATTAGGAAGCAGCCATCTTTAGGGATGCCTTTATTCTGCCTACCACAGCATAGACATTTTCATTTCAGTATTCTGGATATGAAAGGAAGTAGGCAGATAATAAAATGTATTATTAAATTATTCTAGTCAAACGACGTTTCTCTTTAACTGGAACACTGAGCCACACACTGTTCTAGATACTGTTTATGACTTTTTTGTTGCGAAGATAGTGATGAAACCTAAATTTCTTGACTACGGGACCAAAGTTCACAATATACACTAGCATCATCTTTATGGTTAAAGTAGTATTTAATTAAAACTTCTCTTAAGCTTTTGAAAAATTATTAAACAATTTTATATTCAGATTAATAAAAATGAAAAAAATAATGTGAGTTGAAATTTGCTTAAGAAACTGTCTTTTTCTACTCACACGTCTTTAATTTTAAGTAATTTCACACAGAAATTATAGAATGTTCTAGAAAGAAGGAGAAAGGAAAGAAAGTAATGTAGTCATATGCTCTCACTAAATACTTGTTGAATAAATAACTTAGCATATTTGCATATAAGGCCAAGTGAAAGAATGTATGTTAGTAAAAATCTCCCAGAAGAAAAAAAGAACAGTGCAATGATGTACCTTTTGATATGCTTGGTTATATTTGTTGACATTAACTGCTTTCTGTAGGCAAAAATTATTCAGTGTGTAGCACAATTTCAGATGTAAAATAAACCAGAAATATTTTAAATTTATTGTTAAAAAATCCTAAATGGTTGAAACAAGAGGCACGTATC